>NC_060901.1:1381251-1408751 GCF_014805685.1 Silurus meridionalis
GTGTGTGTGTGTGTGTGTGTGTGTGTACAGGGATGCATTCAGAGTCCAAATGGTGCATCAGTGTTTAAGTGAGGAAAGTTCCTGATGTTCAGAGCTGAGTTCTGGATTTATAGAGCTCCACATTCAGATCATTTACATTTAAAATTTCAACTGTCTAGACCAAATTTTTAAATTGTCTAGACCACTGGCAACTTTAAACATGTAAAAAAAATGTATTCTAAATGTAAAAAAAAAATTCATAGTAATCGGAATGAGAATGTGCACATCTCGTTTATCACTGATATATAACTGTATGAACAGAGCTTGCTGGTGTGATGCTATGTTTCAATAAACAGAACACACACACACATACACACACACACACACACACACACACACACACACACACACACACACACACACACACACAGTGTAGAATAGCACTGGATCCAGCACATACACACATACACACACTGTTATAACAGGATCCTCACTGCTCACTGATCATCACTCTGAATATGAACCTGAGACTGATTTATCCTTCATACAGGTGTGTGCTGTACTGATGTGATTGCTAACACTTTTTGTGTGTGTGTGTGTGTGTGTGTGTGTGTGTGTGTGTGTGTGTTTTCCAGACTATGTGAGTGTACCGAGGCTGAAGCTGAGATCATCCTGCAACTAAAGAATGAGTTGAGGGAGAAGGAGCTGAAACTTACCGACATCCGACTGGAGGCTCTGAGTTCAGCACATCACCTGGACCAGATCCGAGAAGCCATGAACCGCATGCAGGTATACACACACACACACACACACGCATGCGCACACACACACACACACACACACACACACACAGACACACACACACACGCACACGCACACACACACACACACGCACACACACACACGCACGCACACACTCATTTACACACATTCTCTTTGGGACAGAATGAGATCGAGTTGCTGAAGGCGGAGAATGACCGATTAAAATCCAGTGGAAACTCCACCCCTTCTGCCATGTCATCCAAAACCCCCCGCCCCCCCTCAGAGACCTCAAGTACCTCCTCCTCATCCTCCCGCCAATCACTGGGCCTGTCACTCAACAACCTCAACCTCACCGAGAACATCATGTCAGGTGGGAAGATCACAGCTGTGGGTTTACCAACAAGAGAGAGGAATATTTATCCTTTATTGTTTACTTTGTTGTTGTTGACTGTTTTTAAGTAAAGTGTGATATTTTCATATCCAAACACACTGATGATCAGATTAGACCAATCAGCAGCGCTGATTTGACTCCTATTTACAGGAGCTAAAACCCTAAGTTTTGAAAAACACACTATAAACATAAATTATTGTAGCAGGAAGTCTGTAAAGAAGGAAGTCATTGAGAAAGGAAGGCAGTCATTCAGGAAGACTTCAGTCAGGAAGGATGGAAGTCAGAAAGGAAGGAAGTCAGAAAGGATGGAAGTCAGGAAGGATGGAAGTCAGGAAGGATGGAAGTCAGGAAGGATGGAAGTCAGCAAGGAAGAAACATAAATAGAATAAATTGAGATCATTTTGACTACCAGTTAGCGAATGAAGGCATTAGCAGTTTAGCAGTCTGAGTGCTGCACAGTTCCTACAGGAACTCTAAATGTGATGGAATCTTTCTGCCTTTCAGACCTGCTGCTGGACGATGGCTATGAGGGAAACCTGCGTAAAGAAGGACGAAGTGTCCGCATTCTTGTCACCATCAGTGGAGGCTCCAACAGGACCAAGGTGACCTTCAATGTGCACTGTCTTTAACTAAACATGGGGATTATTTGATGTTTAATGTTTGCCAGTGGTAAAGTATAAGATGTTGTTTGTTCAGGGGTTAAATAGTCTCGAGTACCTCATCGGCTCCATCGGTGTCAGTGGGAAAACCAAGTGGGACGTCCTGGATGGGGTCATACGCCGACTGTTCAAGGTTTGGAACTTGGAATTAATACTCATATCGTACGACAGGGAAACTCGTTCCTGATGCTTGATCATGAAGTTTGACCACATTTACCTGATATACAGATCAATACACTACTGCAAAATAGTACATAATTATTATCAAAATACTAGTACTCATTCAGTACTCATTCAGTACTCATTTAGTACTCATTCAGTACTCATTCAGTACTCATTCAGTACTCACTCAGTACTCATTCAGTACTCATTTAGTACTCATTCAGTACTCACTCAGTACTCAATCAGTACTCATTTAGTACTCAGTACTCACTCAGTAACATTCAGTACTCACTCAGTACTTAGTACTCATTCAGTACTCACTCAGTAACATTCAGTACTCACTCAGTACTTAGTACTCATTCAGTACTCACTCAGTACTCATTCAGTACTCACTCAGTACTCACTCAGTACTGATTCAGTACTCATTCAGTATTCACTCAGTACTCACTCAGTACTGAATGAACTCAGTACTCATTCAGTACTTACTCAGTACTCACTCAGTACTGATTCAGTACTCATTCAGAACTCACTCAGTACTGATTCAGTACTCATTCAGAACTCACTCAGTACTGATTCATTACTCATTCAGTACTCATTCAGTACTCACTCAGTACTGATTCAGTACTCATTCAGAACTCACTCAGTACTGATTCAGTACTGATTCAGTACTCATTCAGTACTCACTCAGTACTGATTCAGTACTCATTCAGTACTCACTCAGTACTCACTCAGTACTCATTCAGAACTCACTCAGTACTGATTCAGTACTCATTCAGTACTCACTCAGTACTCACTCAGTACTCATTCAGAACTCACTCAGTACTGATTCAGTACTCATTCAGTACTCACTCAGTACTCACTCAGTACTCATTCAGTACTCACTCGGTACTCATTCGGTACTCACTCAATACACTTTTACTGTGCAGTAATAGAGAAAGTTATTAGCAAGGTTCTGTACAGATGTGAGTGTAAAAGCAGATGTTTTTGTTTGTATAAAGCATTGTGTAGTTTGTAGTGTCACTGATGGGGTGTTTAATGGGGTGTTTATCAGGAGTACGTGTTCCGTGTGGATCCTTCAACGAGTCTGGGCCTGAAATCAGACAGTATCGTGAGTTACAGGATGGGGGATGTGGAACGCTCTCAAGCTGCTGAACTTCCTGAACTTTTGCCCTGTGGATACCTGGTGGGAGAAAACAACCTCATCAACATTACACTCAAAGGTGAGACGCTTGTATTTAACCAGGTGGAAACAGCAAATATAACTTTATTAAAACTTTTAAATGTACCAAAAAGGGAATAAGTACTAATGAAGTACTACATGCTTCCAGTTTGAATACTGATTCTATAGAACTCTATTCTGAATCCAGGCTCATTTTAAGTAAACACTTAGATAATTAGATAATTATGCAGTGTGCAGTAATACAAGTCAGTACTTTTAGTACCTTTTTAGTAAAAAACTTAAGAGCACATACAGTAGCCTGTTAGCTGTGTATAAAATAAGTACTCAGTACTCAGGAACAGCATTAAGACAGCTACAGATTATTTATTCAGTACTCAGTGTAAATGAGATGCATGAAGGATACTGTAAACCAGGGGTCACCAACATGGTGCCCGCAAGGACCACGAGTCGCCCGTGGGGCTTTTCTAAAAATAGCTGTTTCCTACTTTGTTAAATCATTGTTGATTATTATTATAAGAAATCATTAACATGATCAGCGTCTTCACATAGATGAATATTATTAATTATTAATAATAACATAATAATAAAATGTAAATTGAGCAAATGTATTATTTCAGATCAAACTGAAAACTGTGTGTATTAAACTGGTAGCCCTTCACATTAATCCCAATAAGTAGCTCTCAATTTTAAAAGGTTGGTGACCCCTGTTTTAAACAGTACTTTTTTAGTACTTAGTATTTGGAAAATTCACTCAGCACAGGTGTCTGTAGTATTGTTGCAACTCAGAAGTCAGAACTCAGATCCTCAGTATAATAGTTCAGAAGTTCTGATTTTAGCAGGAAGTGAAGTTTGGGTGGTAATAGTAAGTGGTCATTCTGGGGGTTTGAGTGTGTATGTTAAGTGGATGAGCATAAATAATGCAGGTGAATAAACGAGGTGCTGCTGTTGCTGTTCAGGTGTGAGGGAGAACAGTATCGACGACCTGGTGTTCGACACGTTAATCCCTAAACCCATAATCCAGCGTTACCTGAACCTCCTGATGGAGCATCGCAGGATCATCCTGTCCGGCCCCAGTGGCACGGGGAAATCCTACCTCGCCAACAAACTGGCGCATTACATCATCAACCAGAGCGGCCGGGAAGTGAACGAGTGCAGCCTCGCCTGCTTCAACGTGGACCAGAAATCCAGCAAAGTGAGAAGCCACGTTTTATAGTTCTGTTCTCCTCATACTCACATAACGACTTCCAGAAAAATAATACATATAGTAAAACATATGTGAAGTAAAATTATAAATTATATTTATAAACAACAAATAATAAACAATTATTACCAGTGAATAAACAAATGAGTGAAGTGTAAAAACAACGTTGGGTCAAAATATATACTAATAAATTACTACATTTAATCTTTATTATTGTAATTAAGCCAATACTAACAAATATTTAACAAAACTTATAACAGATAAAAGGTGTGAAAGAATTAAAAGTGTAAAGTTTTAAGGAATAAAATGTAGTTTTAAAAAAGAAATAACTAAGAAATATATAACAAAAACAATTTGACGAAAAATTCATAGGAAATAAAATGTGAATTAATCTAAAAATATAAATACAAATGTATAAGTTGTGTGTAGGTTAAACATAATAACAATAAAAATCTATACAATATTATAATTATAATTAAATAATAAATTACAGATGAAGTTTACAGTAATAAAATATAAATATATATTCTTTCAGAAGTCGAAACACAGAGAGATTAAATTTAATTATAAGCATTGCGTGTGTTGCTTAGATGTATTATTATATTTGTGTGTGTGTGTGTGTGTGTGTGTGTGTGTGTGTGTGTGTGTGTGTGTGTGTGTACACAGGATCTGTGTCAGTACCTCTTGGCTCTGGCTGAACGCTGTAACTGTGATAAAGGAGACAGAGAGCTCCCCCTGGTGGTTCTGATCGATAATCTGCACCACATTGGGAACCTGAGTGACATTTTTAATGGCTTCCTCAACTGCAAATACCACAAATGGTACAAACACCAAGAACATACAGCCTACAGTCCTACACACTGCACTAACAACATTATTAGAAACACTGCTGATCTTTTACTCTGTGTGTGTGTGTGTGTGTGTGTGTGTGTGTGTGTGTGTGTGTGTGTGTAGCCCATATGTGATTGGGACGATGAACCAGGGCGTGTCCTGTTCCCCAAATCTGGAGCTGCACCATAATTTCAGGTACGCTGAGCTTTAATCAGTTTGTTAGTGTATATGGTAGTTTGAGGCCACTGTGTGTTGTGTTTAACTGCTATAACATTACCGATGTCAGGGGTGTGTTTAGACTCTGTAGTGTTAATGTAAACTTTTATAAAATTTAGTTTTTCTTTCATTCATTCTTTCATTTCTAAAAAGTGTGTCTGTGAAGTGAACATAGTGTCTGCAGTAAATGAGTCTAGTTTAACGTGTGTGTGTGTGTGTGTGTGTGTGTGTGTGTGTGTGTGTGTGTGTGTGTGTGTGTTATTCCAGGTGGGTGTTGTGCAAATCACACAGAACCAGTTCGGGGTTTTCTGGGTCGGTTTCTGCGCCGGAAGTTGATCGAGATGGAAATCGACAAAAACACTCGCAGTAACGAACTCATCAAGATCATCGACTGGATCCCAAAAACATGGCAACACATCAACACCTTCCTGGAAGCACACAGCTCATCTGATGTCACCATCGGTAACACTCACACACACACACACACACACACACACACACACACACACACACACAAACAAAAGCATGCACAAATACATGTCATTTGTATTAGACATTTAGAATTGAATTTTAAAAAGATTGTGTGTGTGTGTGTGTGTGTGTGTGTGTGTGTGTGTGTGTGTGTGTGTGTGTGTGTGTCAGGTCCTCGGTTGTTCCTGTCGTGTCCGATGGAGGTGGATGGTTCTCGTGTGGTTCACGGATTTGTGGAATTTCTCACTTGTGCCCTACTTACTGGAGGCAGTACGAGAGGGCTACAGGTATACACACACACACACACACACACACACACACACACACACACACACACACACACACACACACAGAGGTGTAAAGTAACAAATTAAATAAATAATTTTAAATGAGCAACCTTTTACTTTTACATGAGTAGAATATTTAATTCTTTGCACCTTTACACACACACACACACACACACACACACACACACACACACACACACACACTTGTGTAATATTACTTTCCCACTCTCTTTGTAGCTGTATGGAAGGAGAGCTGTGTGGGAGGATCCCTCCAAGTGGGTGATTGACAGCTCACCATGGAGCTCCACCCCCCTGCAGCGTGACAGCCAATCACTGCTGCCGCTGCGGCCGGAGGACGTGGGATACGACGCCTTCGGCTCATTTAAAGATGGAGCTTCACCTAAACAATCACACAAACACACAACTCAGAGCGACAGTGACGGAGACCCACTGGTACACACACTATTCTGTGTTTGTGTGTGTGTGTGTGTGTGTGTGTGTTGTGTAAATGTTTCTGTGTGTGTGTGTGTGTGTGTGTGTGTGTGTGTGTGTGTGTGTGTGTTATTCCAGGTGGGTGTTGTGTGCAAATCACACAGAACCAGTTCGGGTTTTCTGGGTCGGTTTCTGCGGAAGTTGATCGAGATGGAAATCGACAAAAACACTCGCAGTAACGAACTCATCAAGATCATCGACTGGATCCCAAAAACATGGCAACACATCAACACCTTCCTGGAAGCACACAGCTCATCTGATGTCACCATCGGTAACACTCACACACACACACACACACACACACACACACACACACACACACACACACACACACAAACAAAAGCATGCACAAATACATGTCATTTGTATTAGACATTTAGAATTGAATTTTAAAAGATTGTGTGTGTGTGTGTGTGTGTGTGTGTGTGTGTGTGTGTGTGTGTGTGTGTCAGGTCCTCGGTTGTTCCTGTCGTGTCCGATGGAGGTGGATGGTTCTCGTGTGTGGTTCACGGATTTGTGGAATTTCTCACTTGTGCCCTACTTACTGGAGGCAGTACGAGAGGGGCTACAGGTATACACACACACACACACACACACACACACACACACACACACACACACACACACACACACAGAGGTGTAAAGTAACAAATTAAATAAATAATTTTAAATGAGCAACCTTTTACTTTTACATGAGTAGAATATTTAATTCTTTGCACCTTTACACACACACACACACACACACACACACACACACACACACACACACACACACACTTGTGTAATATTACTTTCCCACTCTCTTTGTAGCTGTATGGAAGGAGAGCTGTGTGGGAGGATCCCTCCAAGTGGGTGATTGACAGCTCACCATGGAGCTCCACCCCCCTGCAGCGTGACAGCCAATCACTGCTGCCGCTGCGGCCGGAGGACGTGGGATACGACGCCTTCGGCTCATTTAAAGATGGAGCTTCACCTAAACAATCACACAAACACACAACTCAGAGCGACAGTGACGGAGACCCACTGGTACACACACTATTCTGTGTTTGTGTGTGTGTGTGTGTGTGTGTTGTGTAAATGTTTCTGTGTGTGTGTGTGTGTGTGTGTGTGTGTGTGTGTGTGTGTGTGTGTGTGTGTGCAGTATAATTAAACACTATTTTAACTCCTCCTCTCTAGATGAATATGCTAATGAGGCTACAGGAAGCTGCTAACTACTCCAGCGCCACTCAGAGCTGTGACAGTGACAGCGCTAGTCACCATGACGACGTGCTCGACTCCTCCCTTGAATCTGCCCTTTAAGCCCCGCCCCCATCCTGTGTCTCTCTGACTGTACAGAACCCAGAAGTGCTATCTTTCTTCTGATTGGACGTCGATGTTGAGAGAAGTGGAATGAACAAGAATAAACCTTGAGGAAACACATGATTACAAATGCATTCCACATGCAGCCAAACGACAAACAAACAAACAAACAACAGGAAGTTTTATTTCATGTGTATTTCTTGTCATTTTTGCGAGCCGGAGTGTTGGTTTTTCCGTCGACTCGCTCGACTCCGTGGTGCTGCCGCGGTGCCAAAAAAACTTGTTTACTCTCGTACGCCAACAAAGCACAAGCGGGCCGCATCTCATTCCCCCGCTACTGTGAAACCACGTCGCCATGACGATCGAAATTTAACTAAGAAGCCGCGATCGTCTGTAACGCCGAGCTGAAGCATTTTCTCGCTCATTCCACTGCCTGCAGTTCCCTTTTTATCCACCAGGAGGAGGAGTATTCCACACCATGGGATAGAGGGAGGAGGGGACGAGTCTGATGTTATGGTGCTTCTTTGCTGCCTTACGTACATGTGCCGAACTGCGGTGTGGAATTCTGTGAAATCCGATAGAGGGACGGAAATGTGTATGGACAAAAAGAAAAACAAATTAAAGCCACGTTTTGCATATTTTTATTTTTGTTACCTCACGAGTGAGTGTTCGATTTCAGGACCGGAGCGATAAATATACAAAAAATAATAATAATAAAAAGAAAGAAAGAAAGTAAAGTAAAGATGGAATTTATGGAATTTATGGAGCCCAGTTGAGCTGGGATGA
Source organism: Silurus meridionalis (assembly GCF_014805685.1). NCBI lineage: Eukaryota > Metazoa > Chordata > Actinopteri > Siluriformes > Siluridae > Silurus > Silurus meridionalis. The sequence goes on from NC_060901.1 coordinate 1,389,968, forward strand.
AGTGAACTCTGAGCACAAACACTGACACGTCGCTTCGCTAGCATGCTGTTTTTACTTTCATCGTCTATCTGTCTGTGTGTGTGTGTGTGTGTGTGTGTGTGTGTGTGTGTATTGGGGGAGGGGAGTTTAAGTCTTGCACATTTTCTCAGATTTATTTTACAGGCAGAAATTTTGGGAATCAGGCTGATTGTTCTGTAAAGTGAAATACAGCTCTGACAGTGGAGATGATGATGCTGCTGCTGCTGCTGCTGATGATGATGATGATGATGATGATGATGATGATTGGAGTAGATCCCTAAAATCACAGTATCACATTAGCACCTTTTCATCTAAAACACACTGTACCCACTTTTTATTCGGGTTTTTTTTAATTATTATTATTTTTTATTTGATGTTTTCAGCTTCATTTTCCCAATTCTTCTTCTTCTTTTTTTTCCATTAATGAAAGTTTTGTTTCATTTGATAAGGAAAAAAATCTGAACATTTTATACATCTAAAATATAAAATAGTTTATAAATGGTAAATAAAATGATAAATAAATATATTCATGGTTACAGATGACCAAGTAGAATTGTGTAAAAAGTTGGTGCTTTACAAAAAAACCTGTGTTTATAACATGAATATTACATGTTTATGACACGAATATTCAGATTATTCACTTTGCTTTTGTCAAAATAATTTTTAGTTGGAATTTTAGAAAAAAAAAACATAATGAAGGACGAAAAACGTCTTCAGTTGAACCTGAAATGTAAATCCCACAAAATTCTCACCTAACTGTGAGTCACGAGGACGGGGGTGCCAATACTTACTGCTTCAAATTATTTACCACAACATGTAATTATTCTCACTACCTCACATCGATCACATTATTATTATTATTATTATTATTGTACTGAGATCGTAAGTTGGCAGCCATCATTTATTTTACTATGAAAATATCTTCAAGTTTACAATTGAAAAAAATATGTATATTTACTGCCAGGAATATTTAATATTCATAATTAATCATTTTAAAAATCATTCATATTCTTAATAAAAATGTAATAAAAATTGATGTTCCTCAGATTGTCCAAGCATGTGGAGAAAATATTAAAGTAATAAATAAAAATAGAAATAAGTTCAAATAAATAAATTCATTAAAGCAGTTCCAATAAACAAATAAAAAAAGCACTTTTAGAACTGTCATTAAATAGAAATAAAATGTTTTATAAACAATAAAATATAATGAATTTGCATATAGAATTTAGAATCAAGGAAAAAATAAAGATGAATTTTTTTGTGAAGATCTGCCACAAGTTTAACATCAAGGAGACGTTTATTTCACTGTAAGCAGTAAAAAAAAAATTATGAAAAAAATGGTGCTGTGTGTCCATGGTGCTTCTGATCATATCAATTTATTTCATAATAAATAAGTCAGTAAATAAATACACACAAAATCCTTAATATAAAGTTTTTAATGTAATTTGTAACGTCATTTTTCTACGTTCTTTTCTTTTCTGTATATGTTTACAAAAATGATCTCTGAAGGTGCCGAGTACCAAAATGACCTTTGACCTTTTTCTCCTGCTCTGTGGGCATCAAATTGTTTTAACTTGAGCAGAAATAATGTAGAAATAACGGAAACATTTTCTACGTTTTTTTTTTTTTAAAGTGATAAAATTTGTTTTTTTCTTTTATTTAAAAAAAAATATACAAAGCTGCAAAAAATGAGGCTCCATTATACAAATTCATCATAAATATAATATTTACATTTTTCATTTCAAGTTGTTTTTTTTTTCCTTAAATCTTTTTAATCCTTAAATTTCCTATAAAGCAAAACAACAACAGTGAACAAAATTTCTTTCATTCTTAATGTCAATTAAAGCTTCACGAGTTTTACACATTTTCAACATTTACTAATTATTTCGCAAAATATAAAAAAAAAAAACTGTTATTTTTATATTTTATTTTTCTTTTCCATTTTTGATCACTTTGTGATGTTTTTTTGGATTTAGAAAAGAAAAGAATGGATCAGTGTTTTACTGAAAAAAAAAAAAAAAAAAACGAAAATGATGTTTCTTTTCCTACAAATGAGTTTTTTTCTTTACTGTCTTTATTATACTACATCATGTTATATACACCATGCGGCCAAAAGTTTGTGGACACCCGACAATGAGATTGTGCTTTTGGAACATTGCATTTCTCATTTAATCCATATTTGCTGTTCTAATGAGCTCCACTCTCCTGGAAAGATGTTCCTCAAGATTGTGTGGAGATTCATTCAGCCACAGGAGTGTTAGTAAAGCCAGGTACTGATGGGGGTGAGGTGATGAGGAGGTCATATGTCTGGAAAAGTCAGATGTCCAAAACCTTTCGGACTTTAATGTGTCACATCTGAAGCGAAATCTGAAGCGAAATCCATGTAAAAGCACTTTTAAAACGAACTCTGTGTAAAAATCCCCAGCATCATATTCTTCTTATTTATTTAGAATTTATGTCAAAAGTTTCTCATTTTGGCGCAAAAACATTTATTCAGATTTTTTTTCTGCTCCACAAAAGCTGAAAATGTGAGAACAAATAACATACAATTAATAATAATAATAATAATAAGGAAGTGAGAATTGTGCGTAAAGGATCACACGTCTATGCTTTTCGTGTGTGTGTGTGTGTGTGTGTGTGTGTGTGTGGGTGGGTTGTGTTGTATTGTTTTTGTCTCAGTGTGAGTGTGTGTTGGGTTTTTGTGTGTAAATGTTTTATATTTTGTACATTTGTAAGTAAAATATTGTGTAAATAATCAGAGACTGCGATTTAAAATCATCTGGAGAATTTTGTAGTCTTTGTATGAATCTGAATAAATGGAGTTTGGTGTCACCTGAAAACTTCTGCTTTCATCTATTCATCCATCCATCCATCCATCCATCCATCCATCCATCCATCCATCCATCTATCTATCTATCTATCTATCTATCTATCTATCTATCTATCTATCTATCATCTTTTTTTATTTAAATCGAGAATATTTTTACATTTTAATATGATGTTTATAAAATAATGAAAATAATTAAAAAAAATATTCATATCTTTATGTTGTTTATTTTAAATAGATAAATTAAAAATTTATAAGTTTTAACCATTTCTAATTATTTAATTGTCTTTTGAAAAACCTTTTTATTTTATCTAATTAAAAAATTCTTTAAATTAAATTTTTACATCAATCATGTGGTCAGATTTAAATAATTTAGATTTTGAAAATAATTCTTTGGACAAAAAAATTATTTGTAAGTAAATTATTTTTTCTTTTAATTTCTATAAGTTTAATGTGCATGTTTGTTTTTTTTACATTTCACTGATTAAAATGTAACTTTTTAATATACATTGTTTTTTTTAATATTTTTATATTTTATTAATTAAATTGTAACAAATAAAAAATAAGCAAAAAACTGATATAATTTTAAAAAACAATTACAAATAAATTATTTTAAAAAGTAAACAATATATATAAATAGATAGATATACATAAGTGTAAATTGTAAAAAGAAATATTATTTTTAAATTACCTTTTTATATATTTTAAATAAACAGGTACAATTAAATTATTTTGTAAGTAAAAATACAAATAAAATATATTAATTTTTTTATTTAACAATATTTATTAGTGTTAATAATTAAAAAAATAACCGGATTTTGAATAATTTAATTAATGACAAATAATTGTATTTATTTATTAGTGTTCAATAAACAAACAAACATAAAAAGTGGGCATTTCTCAATCCTGTCCAGCTGGTGGCAGTAACACACAAGTTTTCCACCTTAAACGAAGAAGAGTAAAAGTAAAGAGTGGAGAAGTGGATGAGAAAAGGTTGAGAAGTGAATGGTAGGTAGATGAGATGTGGATGAGAATGAAGGAGATGTGGATGAGAGTGAAGAAGACGTGGATGAGAGTGAAGGAGACGTGGCTCACTGGTCACTGGTGATGTTGCAGTAACACTGAGTAAAGCTGTGAGTGTTTCCACTTCCTGTGTTTAAGAAAAGCGTGCAATGTGATTGGCTGAAGGACACTCAGGGTGTTGACTGTAGGTCTGGGGTGAAACCCAGAGGAGATACAGTCATGATGAAGAGGATAAAGGATGAAGGATGAGGTGTTGATGATGTGTGTCTGCTCTGAGATGTTTTGTGTGATTATGAGCTTTATATCACTTTCTGTAACAGGTTCATTAGAATATGGTTAATGGGCGTGGCTTGTGAATATTAAATTGATCTGGAGTTTCTACACCATGTTGTGTGTTAGCTTTAGGTTTGTAATTGAACTCGATCTGTAAATAAAGTCAGTCTGAATGACACTTTTCACAGATTTTCTTGCCATGTTTGTTTCCTCTGTAATTCCAGTCTCATTCTGTCTGGGTGTGTTTTTAAAGTAGAATGAAAAGATCGTTATTTCGTTTATTAATGTGAGAAAAAGCAGCAGGATCGATCAGTGCTACATTTCCGGCTCGTGTTTTGTTTATTATAGAGGGAAGAAGAACGTCAGAAAGAATAAAGAATCTGAAATTATTATTGAATTTCTTCTGGAAGCTGTGAATGGAGGCGGAGTGTAGAGTTTACTGCAGAATCCACACTGAGCATCGCGGTGCTCTACTCAACACGCCAAACAGCCTCGACATCCCAACACCCTCGACACCCCAACACACTCCAACACCCACCACACGCCAACACCTTCAACACGCCAAACACCCTTGACACCCCAACACTCTCGACACCCCAACACCCAACACATGCCAACACCCACCTGCCAACAGACAGACACGCCAACACCCTCAACACTCCAAACACCCTCGACACGCCAACACCCACTGCACGGCAACACACCCCAACCCCAACACCCACTATACGCCAACACACGCAACACCCACCTGCCAACAGCCAGACATGCCAACACCCTCGACACGCCAACACCCACCACATGCCAACTCCGCCGACACCTCAACAAGCCAACACCCTCCACACTCCAACACAACCCAACACCTCCACATGCCAACTCCCACCGCCCCTTAACACGCCAAAACACTCGACACGCCAACTCCCACCACACCTGCCAACAGCCAGACACGCCAACACACACCACACGGCAACACGTGGCACATGTCAACACCCTCCACACGCCAACACACCCCAACACCCACCACATGCCTACACCCACCACACTCCAACACCCACCACACGCCAACACCTCTATATGCCGACACGCAAACACCCTTGACACGCTGACCCTCCGACCGCCCATCCCTTGATACGCTGATCCTCCCAACACGCCAACACCTCGACACACGATCCCCTACCACGCCAACACCCTAGACACGGCGATCCTCCTGACATGCCAACACCCCCTGACATTCCAAACACCCCTGATATGCCAACACCCCCCTGACTCACCGACACACACGACATGCCAAAACATGAGACGCCGACCCCCCCCACATGCTGTTCCTCCCTAAACCAACACCCACAATACCGTAGACACATCAAACACTACAACTACACACCAACGCCGTTAAACGCTGACACCCCTGATACAGTACCTCACCCCCCTGCCCCTACACACAACCAACAATAACATAGTTAAGAGGCTTTCAGTGTTTCCCAGAAAAGCTTCGTGCTTTGTGTGTTATAATGGTACATTACAGCTGAAGCTATACGGGGAAAATTACAGGGTGTCGGTTCCTGAGAGCCCACGCTAAACACATTTCAACACCTGGAGGGGGAGGGGGAGGTTAGATCTTTAACAGCGTGAATCATGACTAGCATCAGTTGTTTCTAATGCAGAACGTTCAGGTTTCTACTGGTCACCTGAAGAGAAACAAGCTGAAGTTCACCTTTTAGCATGGCACCATGGAAACTCTTTCAACCCATTGAGTTTATTCTGCATTAATCACGCTATTTGTGTTCGAGCCAAATTCACAGAGGGACACTACGTTGGAGAAGTGAAATAAAGAATGTAAATGATTGATTATAAAATACAGCGGAGTTTAATTTGTTCCGGAAACGTGCTCGCAAACCAGTTTACTCGTATATCAATACAAGCGCTTTTCATTAGAAATAATGTAAATATTATTTATGTTCAGATACGTTTCAGATCTCCAACAAGATCCCCATAAAAATATTAGTACAGTTCAGTATAATAATACATTTATAAGTGATGTTATTGTATTACTGCATACTGTAACAATAATCTTAAATAAAAACAAATCAACGGGATGTTTACTGTACCTTTAAGAAATGTCGAGGCTGGTATGAGGGAGATGAGGAGGAGAGGAGGAGGAAAAAAGGATTGACGAGGAGATGAGGAGGAGAAAATGAGTTGAGGAGGAAAGGAGGAGGAGATGAGGAGGAGAGGAGGATAAGGAAAGGAGATGAGAAGGAGAAGATGAGATGAGGAGGAGAAGAGGAGATGAGGAGGAGCAGAAGGGTTATTGCTTGGAAGGAGAATCTCCTTCTGTTCTGATGTGGAAGTCTTTCAGCAGAATCACTGACTTCACTTAATTTACGCTTTTTGTGACTCATTTAGATGTTTTGAGTCCCTTGAATCTCTTTTTTTTCTTACCTTTAATCATGAATCAATTTAACGACACTTTTACCTGTTTTTCATTATTTCACAGAAATGTGACATTATATTATCATTAAAGAGATTCAGAGATCTACAGACTTATTCAGGTGATGTTTTTCTACAAAACTTTGCATTTTCTCCCACACCGAACACACCTCCCTAATCTCACTTAAACTGAGGGATTCTATCAGTTCTTCAATGTCATTCATGTCAACATTCAGTCCCAATGACTTTCCCACAGACATGATTTCGTGAACAGGCTCCTTTTCGGAAGTGAAATCTTCAAGTCACGTTTAAGAACGCAGTCAGGCCACATTTTCCTCCAAGCAGAATTGAGTGTTCTCTTGGAAGCTGCCTCCCAGGGATTATTGAGGCAGCCCATGATTTTAAGGCAGCCCATGATGTGATGATGTGATCCTTCCAGAACTCTCGCAGGGTAAGGTTTGTTCTTTCAATCAACTCAATGGATCGCTGAAATAGACCTTTTGTGTACAGTTTCTTGAAGTTCGAGATGACCTGCATGGATCAGCATGGACTGGAGTAGTGGCGTGAAGTTGGGAAGAAGGAACTTCACCTTTATATATTTGAACTCTTGAGCATTGTCCATAACTAACAAGACTTTCAGTGCCAGATTATTTTCTAGAAGATATTTTTAATAGCAGGATCAAAGACGGTGTTTATCCGTTCTACTGCGTATTCTACAATTCTATGCATTGTTAACTGGAGTAAACCTAGCTCGCGGTATCATTAAAATCCACTATTGGTCGCCCTCTAGAGGTCAATGATTGGTTGTTAGGAACGGTGGTTAACAGTAATTGTTTTTTTGGGAACAGTGGTAATCAGTGAGTGGCTGTCAGGTACAGTGCAGTGGTCATTGCTCTGTACATTTATCTGATCTTTTGAGCAAAAGGAGCCTCTCTCTGATTGGCCAATGTGGACGAGGTCTTGTCAGTCATTTCCTGTTTCTCGAGGTCCATTTCCACCTCACAAAAGAAGCCATTAGGGTCTCCACAATGGCTGGAGCTGAAAGGAGGAGTCGTTGGAGATTACACTGTTCTCCAGGGAACACAGCCCAGTGCAAGGTAAAAGTAAAGAAAAAAGTAATGGCACCCTTAATATTAGGGTTTAACTATAAGACGTCTGTAAAATCGAAACAGGATTCATCAGGAGCACTGCTGGGTCTGTGCAGCAACACCAGGCTGGAGGTGTATACTACACATAATACTTCATTTATTTCAAGAATATTTTGATGTTAGAAGGTTACCAGCTCCACCAGCCAGCATCATTCTGCCTATTAATTACAAAGTTCTGGATTTTATGCTAGTTTTTGTGCTAGCTTGTTTACCACTTTGTGAGTGTTTGTTAGCCTGTTTGCTGCACGTTAGCCAGACGAGCTCTCTCGCAGAGCAGTGATCTGATTTCCCAAAGCTAGAAAAGAGATGTTGTGATCATAGACTCAGATCTGAAGTGGATAAAATAAATAAGTGGCCGCAGAGCAAACGTGCAATTTATGCAGTAAACTTACGTGGCTAATTTATAGCTTACAGTAAGTAATTCCTTGGACCAGCCTATTCCACGTGTGATCCGATGTCCCGGCAGTTCCAACATGCAATTATGGTATGGCAACCTGGAACAGAAAAAAACACCTTTTAACTGTCACTTCATCTCATCATCACATCAGAGTGCTAATTAAATGTATATTTATAGGTGTTAGAGCAAAAAGTAAAGTTTGGAAGGAAGTAACAGATCGTTTGGTGTCTCTGTGGAGTGAATGTAACTAGAACAGTTAGCTTGCTTTGCTAAATCAGACAAATGTAATTGAATTTGACTTAAGTAGTTAGCTTTAGAAGCTACATATATACACGTTATAGGCAAAGTTTGTGGACACCAGAGCATAAGATCGGTAGGTGCTTTTTGATCGTTCCACATTGAGTCTCCATTTACTGTTAAAATAACTCTAATATTCTTTGAAGATGTTCCATTAGATTTTGTGGAGATTCATTCAGCTACAAGGGTGTTATGAAAAGTCAGGTAATGATGTAGGTGAGAAGGTGAGGAGGCCCGAGGTGCAGTCAGCGTTCACATTCATCCCAAAGGTTTTTAACAGGGTTGGAGCTCTGTAGCAGAAGATCTTCCATCAAACCCAACCCATGGAAAGCAGATCGTCATGGAGCTGGATTTGTGTACAGGAGCATTGTCATGCTGGAACAGGTTTGGGTCTCCAAGTTCAAGTGAATGGAAAATGTGATGCTCCTGCATCCAAAGGCACTATAACAGTGTAGCTACTTCCACAGACTACTGTGTGATGGTGACTCATTGTTGAGGTGAGGTTCTTGTTTAGGAATTAAAAAATAAAGGTGGCAAAAAAACAGATTGAGGTTTCATTGTTTCCTTTAGCTGCTGAATATATTTTTCATTCATATGAGTATACTTTTGTGTTCTGCTACACTTCTTCCTCTTGTCCATCTTCATCCTCTTTAGTTTTCTTCCTCCATGAGCTCGTTAAAGGTGTTTATCAGAGTGTTTACCTGTATCCATGAAGAAGCTGTTAAGCTCCATAACAGCAGATCGATGAGGAGACGGAGTGGCGTTACTGCAGAAATCAACCTGATTTGCCTTTAATAGTTTCATCATGCGTTTGAGCTCCGAGCAGCTGCTGAACGCCGAGACTGAACGCGGGGATTAGTATGGTTACGTCCCGCTGGTCTGATGGGTATTGATTTGAACGTGATCATGAACACCAGATACGTACCGTCATCACCTCAGTGTGGTGTGTGTTTTTATTGCCTGACTGTCCTGAAGATCACGGATTCACCCTCAAGCATGCTGTATTCACCAGACGCAGGGGTTTACACTAACCTGCTTTTTAATGCGACAGTCATGTGACTCGTTTGTCTCAAAACACACCGATTGCTAGTGTGTGGTTTAACTGCAGCAGAACTTTGTGCAGATCTACTTTTCCGATTTATCAGGATTCATGGTGTTTTTGTCGCAGGTTATCATTAAGACTTGCATCATCTCAGCCGTTGTCGTTGCGATATTTTTGAGGACCCAGTGTGTTTTTTTAGGTCTGTTTATTTCCATTTTCTCATTCTGTCTTATTGGCTGTTATTTCTTTGTCTCTCTGTTCCTTTACCTCCATCTCTTCCTCTCTCCTGTCTTCTATCCCTCCCCCTGAGTCTATGTGACAGACAGAGCTGATGCCCACTCATAGTTACACTGGAGCGCGGGTCAGGAAACGGATCAGCAGCCTCCTCCTCCTCATCTTCCTCTCAGAGCCCGGGTGATGACAGGAGCTTGGGCCTGGTGTCACTTCATCCATCAGACACTGACAGTCACGTGTCCTGCTCCCTGATGGGACGTCACCGAACTGTAAAAGAGTCCAGGAAAAATGTGCTGCAGGCCAGGACTGAATTCTTCCTCTCTCTTTTTCTCTCTCTTTTTCTCTCTCTATCTCTTCCTCTCGCCCACTCACTCATTTTTAATTAAAAGAAATCTTTGTCTCAGTGTTTCTCTGTGACAGCCCCATGGCAGCAGGCCTCTGTCAGAAAGCTTCAGCTCCACAGTGTTTGATCATTTGTGCATCAGTGTGTCTGGCTCAGTATCTTCAGCCCTATTTGAGTGGGATTAGGTTCACACCTCCAACATCATGCTTACTGTATCTTCTCCCTACAAATTACAGCCCAAAGTCCTTCTGCTGAGGAGAAGTCAGTGTTTGTGGATTATCACCTTTTATTTACACCATTTGGCAGATGCTCTTCTCCAGAGTGACTTACATTTATTTCATTCATACAACTGAGCAGCTCCTGGGGTTAAGGGCCTCGCTCAGGGGCCCAGGAGAGGCAGATTGATGTGGCTGGGATTTAAATTCATGGCCTTTGGATCCTAAGTAAATTACATTAACCACTAAACTACCACCTTAGTGTTTTTGGTTGGGTGTTTGGGCTGGTATTTGTCTGGTCAAAGTCTTTTAGGTCAAAGTTTTAGAAGTAGTTGTTGTTTGACTGGTACTACTCAAACTGTAAGTGTTGGTGGCTGTTTGTGGGACAGTGTTTGTGAGTCAGTATTGGAATTCTTGCGCTTTGTACCAGTGTTTGTGGATCAGGGTGTTTGGGTTGATGTTGTAATGCTGGTGTTTTGTGTGTGTTTGTGTGTTAGTGTTGTAACGCTGGTGTTTGTTGGTTTGTAATGCTGGTGTTTTAAATCAAAGTTTGTGTGTTGGTATTGTAATGCTGGTGTTTTGCGTGTGTGTTTGTGTGTTGGTTTTTCATTCTGGTGTTTTGTCTGTGTTTGTGTTGCTGTTGTAATGCTGGTGTTTTGTGTGTGTTTTGTGTGTTAGTGTTGTAATGCTGCTGTTTGTTGGTTTGTCGTGCTGTGTATTGAGTCAAAGTTTGTGTGTTGTATTGTAATTTTGGTGTTTGTGGGTCAGTATTGTAATGCTGGTGTTTGGTGTCTGTGTTTGTGTGGTGTTGTAATGCTTGTGTTTTGCGTGTGTGTTTGTGTTGTAATACTGGTGTTTTGTGTGTTGGTGTTGTAATGCTGGTATTTTGTGTGTGTGTGTGTGTTGTAATGCTGGTATTGTGTGTGTTTGTGTGTTGGTGTTGTAATGCTTGTGTTTTGCGTGTGTGTTCATGTTGTTATACTGGTGTTTTGTGTGTTGGTGTTGTAATGCTGGTATTTTGTGTGTGTGTGTGTTGTAATGCTGGTATTATGTGTGTTTGTGTGTTGGTGTTGTAATGTTGGTGTTGTGTGTGTGTGTGTTTGTGTGTTGTGTGTTGGTGTTATAATGCTGGTGTTGTGTGTGTGTGTGTGTGTGTGTGTGTGTGTGTGTGTGTTGTAATGCTGGTGTTTGGTGTCTGTGTTTGTGTGGTGTTGTAATGTTGGTGTTGTAATACTGGTATTGTGTGTGTTTGTGTTGGTGTTGTAATGCTGGTGTTTTGCGTGTGTGTTTGTGTGTTGGTGTTGTAATACTGGTGCCTTGTGTGTGTGTTTGTGTGTGTGTGTTTGTGTGTTAGTGTTATAATTCTGGTGTTGTGTGTTTGTGTATTGGTGTTGTAATACTGGTGCCTTGTGTGTGTTTGTGTGTTTGTGTGTGTGTGTGTGTGTAAGTGTGTTAATGTTGTAATACTGGTATTTTGTGTGTGTGTGTGTGTAAGTGTGTTAATGTTGTAATGCTGGTGTTGTGTGTGTGTATGTGTATGTGTTTATGTGTTGTAATTCTGTGTGTGTGTGTGTGTGTGTCTGTGTGTGTGTGTGTGTGTGTGTGTGTGTGTGTGTGTGTGTGTGTGTATATATATATATATATATATATATATATATATATATATATATATATATATATATATATATATGGGTAATGCTGGTGTTTTGTGTTTGTCTGCGTTTTAATGCTGGTTGTTAATGTTGTAATGCTGGTGTTGTGTGTGTGTATGTGTATGTGTTTATGTGTTGTAATTCTGTGTGTGTGTGTGTGTGTCTGTGTGTCTGTGTGTGTGTGTGTGTGTGTGTGTGTGTGTGTGTGTGTGTGTGTATATATATATATATATATATATATATATATATATATGTGGGTAATGCTGGTGTTTTGTGTTTGTCTGCGTTTTAATGCTGGTTGTTATGTGTGTTTGTGTATTGGTGTTGTAATGCTGGTGTTTTGTGTGTTTGTGTATTGGTGTTGTAATGCAGGTGTTTGTGGGTCAGTGTTTGTATGTTGCTGTGTTTTGCTATAGTAACTGATCTACAGCAGTGTTCAGGCTCGGTGATTAGTGTTTAATAGTGTTTGAATAAAGATCAGAGATTAGAGACTGTAGACTAACACCGTGTTTAACAGTGAAAATGTTCATCATTAGTATCAGATGGAGCTGCACTGAAACCTGTTCCATGACTGAGTGTGTGTTGTGTATGAGGTCGGTGTTTGTTGACCGGTGTTACAATTCAGCCTTTTTTGGTGGATGACAGTTTTTGCGCATTGTTGTATTTTTAAATCTGTGAGTTTTGACTCAGCTCTTTGTGGGTCTGGGTTGGGTTGATGCCAGGTCTCTGCGGAGGAAAGGGCAGTTCTGAAGGGCACTGTGGAGGGTACAGCTGGTGCTAATGCTGCCAGACCTGCACAAACACAGCCAGTCAGCTGCTGCTGAGAGACCTTCTGTCCTCTGAGGAGTAGCATCCACTCCTCCATCGCTCTTCCCTTTTCTCTTTCTCTCTCTCCAAACACACAACTTCCTCACATTGCTCCTGTTCTTCCTTGGTATGTGGGCAAACCCCATGATTATGAGAACAGCATAAGAAATAAACCTGTAATATTTAGAAGGATCCGGGGATTTATTCAGGGTCTAACGAGGACTTTGAGTTGTTTAATGTTAGATTTATGATGCTGACATTTACTGAGTGTGTGATTTTCTTTTGCACACATTATTTAGATTTCTCCCTTAATATATCTATAGTATCTTCTGTGAACACATTTACAGGAGTAGAATATCATTATAAATAAACCACCGCAAGGGTCTCACAGGTCTCGTATTTTATTTCCTGTTCTTCTGATGTGTAAAATATTCTCCATTTCCACACCTAAGTTAACAACTATAAAGCACCGGTGCGCCCCAGACCACTTTGACTACACATGGCACTAATTCTGTAATAAAGCCGACTGCATCTGTGGGCCGTAAACCCAGACGCTGCTCTGAGCCTGAATGTTCTCCGCCTCCAGTCGACTGACCACAACACAGCCATGAACATCTCCATCAGATCGCTCGTGAGTAGAACGAGGGAGTGAAATGAGTGGGGTGGAGTCTGCTGCAGCTCGTGCCTCTAATCCTGGCACAGATAAGCTCAATCAGGAATTTCTCTGTTTACTGAAGGCATTTATAACAACACACAAACGGATTTATAGTTAATAAACATCACACGGAGACATGATGAGTCTGTGCAGACGTTCTGCTCGGAGACTATCGAGATATCAAAAAGCATCAGGTATTTCAGTGAATCAAGAACATAAATCTGTGTAGAAACACATGAATCACATTTTTTATATGTTTAAATCTGGATTCTCATCTGCAGAACCCTGCAGAACCCTGAGCATAAAGTCCATTTGGAGATCTGGGGGTTTTCTGGCTCTGTGCACCCCCAACAGATCTTATTTCAGACCTGAGGAGACCCAGGTTAAAGGGTTGTTTGGGAACATCTCAGCACTACTTTTAACCATAGCTCTTCAGCAGTCCTTTGTTCCACCAGGAGGTGTGGTGGTCCACTTGGTGCACCACAGACTGCAGAAACTCTTTATTGTGGAGCTGCTATGGTGTACGGTTTTGGCAGCAGGCGATGATGAACCCTGGACCTGCTAACACCCAGACCCCATCGACTGTGCCATGACTTGACCTTCTGTAACTTTTCAAGCTCAGGCCTTAGTCACCACCTGCAGGAGTCTAGCAGCCTCTGGGTGAAAACTCATCATGTCCCACTCGTGATGGTGATCCCGTGTCATGCTGGCTCTCATCACAACTGCTATCGATTTGACAAGTTTCGAGAGAATCCCACCCAGAACCATGACAAGTTTCAGCTTGAACTTTTAGTTTTCATCTCGACCCTCTGGAGCGACACACCGGTAATTCTGTGACTGCAGTTTTCCACTTCTGTCTATACTGAAGCAGCACTGTTCAACACACACACACACACACACACACACACACAAGCCCTGTAGGTTGTGTGACTGAAGGCTCGATGTGGATTAGAGTTTTATATTGACTTTGTACAGCAGCAGGTCCGGACAGCCACACCAGCATGCAGTGTCTAGTCATTATGCAAAAAACTACAGGATGTGTAAGTTCAGAGCTCTCTGTGTGTGTGTGTGTGTGTGTGTGTGTGTGTGTGTGTGTGTGTGTGTGTGACTCAAGACAGCTGTGTGTGTGACTCAGTATGGCTGTGGAGAAAGTCACCGATCATCATTTTCCATTAACAAGTGTGTGAGTTTGGATGCGCTGCTCGGCTGAAGGATCATTTGTTGCGCAGTGTCTGTGTCGACTGTCCTCAAAAAACCTGCAGCAGGTGCAGAACACAGACTCAAGTCACACACTCCAAACACACTCACCATCAGGACTTCTCTTTACCTTCAGAACAACAGAAGTGTCCTGTAAAACACCTGAAACCCTCCCAGAACCTACAGCTGCAGTGTGTTAAGGTTACCATGGTTACCATAAAACTGAATATATTAATTAAGTAATTAGTAATTGTTCTAAAATAATTCTTTCCTGGAAGAGGAAGCGTGAATCCCGGTCTCACAGTCTGCACTCAACAGACGCCTCCATGAATGCAACAGAGAAGATTTAGCTCCAGATCCACACAATGATAGCAAGACCAGATTAGATTGTTATAATACGTCAAAGTACGAGGTGGTATCCAAAAGTTTCAAGATTATCACAAGAAAGTTCTTTATTTATGTTTTCACACTCTCCTTCAAAGGAGCACAGCAGTTCATCTCTCCCAGTGTTCTTATGGAACATGTCCTGGAAGTCTTTTTCTAGAAGCGTGTTGAGCACCGTCTGTGATTCACACTGGATCTACGCAATGGCGTCAAAACGGCGAGCTTTGAGCTGCATTTCCAGATTTGAGCCGAATCTGGCGAGTAGTGTGAGTGTGATCATATGGATTGTTCTCCGACGATCATCATGCACGAGTTTGCGAAGGGTTTTAACATTTTCTGGTGTTGAGCTCGTTGAAGATCTTCCCAGTTTCTTGTTGTCTTCCAGTGATGTCACAGTGGCAGATTTGCTCAGTTTAATGCAGAATTTCACGTTTGCTCTTTGTTCTGATTAAATCGCAGACGTGGTAATGCTCCCAGTAAGAACAGCACCAGTTACACCAGTAGTCAGAAAACCTTTCGACACCACCTTATAGCCTGCACAGTTTGGGATAAGATCAACATCTGAAACCAAGATAAAGATTATGGAGAAGGAAAGGAAGGGATCATGATTCAAAGAGTACCATCATCTATCACACATGAAGGCATGGGTGTGTAAAGCTGCTAATGCATCTGGGTCATGGGTGTTTAATGATGATGAAATTGCTGATAGAAAGATCAGTGTGAAGTTTGAAATGTACAAAGCTTCACCTTCTGTTTACAGTTAGTTCATAAAACAGTCACCTGACCTCTACCCAAAGGAGCTGCTTTTTACTTCCTGAAGATAAAATGTAAGGCAGAAAACTTCACAAACGAACAGTAAGTGAAGACCAGGGGTTCCAGACCTCACACAGTCTTCGAGTGAAAAGTATTAAAAGTCATTCTAATATTTAGAACTGTTCTTTTGTCCAATTATTTACTTATTTATTGATTGATTGATTACGCTGACTGAATGAGAACGGGGTCCCTATAAAGGAGAGCATAGATCGGAGACAGGTGAAGGCGAGGTGAGACGAGGCGGGGCGAGGTGAGGCGAGGCGAGTGTGCTGAGTGCAGGAGGGAGGCGTGGCTGGTGGTTCCCTGACAATGTGTAAATAATTTATATACATTTTTATGACCTAAAATCTAAAACACCTGCCCATGAGACTGATATGTGCTTCTTTCTGAACATCGCATTCCATATTTAGTCTCGATCTGCTGTTATAAAGAGCTCCACTCTTCTGGGAAGATGTTCCACTAGATGTTGTGGAGATTCGTTCAGCTGCATGTGTGTTAGTAAAGTCAGGTACTGGTGTAGGTGAGAAGGTGAGGAGGCCTGGGGTGCAGTCAGAGTTCACATTCCTCATGTTCAGAAGGTTGGAGCTCTACAGAAGGAGATCTGGTCTTAGAGAATCAAAGTTTCTCCGTTTTATTTGATTATTAAACTGTACAATAAAATGCTATTAAAGATGATTTATATGTTGAGATTTTATTACTGCACCATAGACTGAGGGAGATTCTATAGAATCCTGTACAGTATGAAGAATAGAAGAAGATAAAGTGTCTTTAATTCTATAGAAATGGATCATTTATAGATTTTTTCTGATGAACACGTCTGCCATGAAAAGTAATATTCTTTATCAGTGAGACGTCCAGCTGTGGTGAGGTTCATGTGTATCTCCTCATGCACATTAAACCGCATACTGTAGAACAAACGTATCGTATCGTCTCACATCATCTCGGCTCATTGTGTGGCTGAGGAAATAAGTCGTCTCTTATCTCCATCCTCTTTTCTTTTCTCTCCGTCACTATTGACTCCGGGGTGAACGTGAAGGTCAGGGTGGCGTTATTGAGCGCACATTCAGCTGGAAACACGGCGAACACTGCAGCATTAAGGGCTTTTCACACGCCGGCTGAGAGATCGCTTGCTGCTCCACCTGCCAATTTCTGCTCGGTGGATTAAAGGTCAGAATTTCCTCCAACACTCGCTACGGCTTTTCCTACCACAAGCCAGAAATCGCTCCTTTTCCACGTGTGCTAACAATCACTTTACGATTACATACACAGAGTATTGGGACACCTGACTTTTCCACCCAGATGTGCTTCTTCTCCAAACTGTTACACAAAGCTGGAGACACATTGTATCAGACATCTTTGGATGCAGGACCATGAAATTTTCTCTTCACTTAAACTAGGAGACCCAAACCTGTTCCTTTTTTAGTGCACAAAGCTGACTCCACAAAGATCTGTTTTTCTGTGGTTGGAAGATGTGGAAGGTCTCCTGCTATCTAGAGCTCCAACCCTATTAAACCTGCTAACCTCACATATATCATTACCAGATTTTACTAACATCCTTGTAGCTGGAAGAATCTCCACAAAATCTAGAGGAACATCTTGCAGTGCAGTGCTGGAAGAGAAGAAAAATCCAAATCCAATCAATATTTGTTGTGACACCATTTCACTAAAAAAAACATCATCATCAGGACTCTGTGGAGGCCAAAACTATCATTTCCAGGTTTTCTTGTTCTTCTCTACACTGAAGAAAGTTCTGAATGACGTTGGCTGTATGTTTGGGGTCTTTGTTCTGCTGCAGACTGCTGCTCCTGATGGTCCTGAATGATGGAGAAGTATCTACCTGAATTTCTCAGCATTGAGGACACTAATTCTGACCACATCTCCAACTCCATCTTTAGAAATGCAGCTCCAAACTTGAAGGAAACCTCCACCATGCTTTATTCATTATTGCACCACTTTCCAGACTAACAGCAAACATCTCGCCTCCTGCTGCAACAAATATTTCAGATTTCACTTAGTCCAGAGAATCTGTTGCCATTTTCCTGCTCCCAGGTCCTCTGTTTTCATGTAGAGTCAGTAAGTAAATGGTTGTACCTCAGTCCCACTGGTTTCCTTCAGTTCTGCCACAAACACTATTAGTTATTTAAAAGGACTTTATGTAGCATTTTATTTTCTTTATCACACAACATTCAAAAATGGAGAAACATCAAGTTAAAAATAAAATTGAATTTATAAAAAAGATAAAAGCAGTTTGCTCAGAATTGTTTGGTAGCAGAGGGTGGAACAAAACTACATGAGTAAATAATTTGTATAAAATTTCTGAGGTGAAGAAAATATTTTATATATTTGAATGAAATCGTTGTGACATTTTGGATACGCTAGTTAACGTAGCATTAAATTATCTTGTTGTCGTTAGTGATATATTGTCGCTGTGATGTTAGCTAGCTGAGAGTACACTTGTTTATTTTCTAAATATTTCTTCTGCATGATGGTGTGGTGTAACAGCTCTCACTGTACAGCAGGGCAGAAGCATGTAGCTACTGATGGAACAGGACGCGCCGCCATTTTGCAGCAACGTGACTTTGCGTATGTTGGTTATACAAACATAATAAACCCACACAGTCACACTGAGGCACCATCCTGAAGGTCACGGAGGTCAACAAGTCCACAACAAGTCCAAAAGGTCACTAATTATTTAGAGTTTTGTTTTGTTAATGAACGTTGCAAGGACAAGTGGCTTGTAACAAACACCCTTATACCACACACACACACACACACACACACACACACACACACACACCTGGGGGGGGGTGCAAATCATGAGGAAATGCCTTTACTTGTTATTGTCCTCCTCTTGTGTCTGAAGGCTAATTTGCGAGAAATGTCATTTTTATCACCTTGAGTTTTATTGACGTGATGACATCACTGCCTCGAGCGACCAATCACAGCCAAGGACTCCGGCTGAAGGGATTCCGACAGAAGGAACCGTGGAAGAAATAGCCTTGTGATGCTAAGAATTAAAGAGGGAAAACACACAC
>NC_060901.1:1413751-1416251 GCF_014805685.1 Silurus meridionalis
TTCAGCACATGATTCTGGAATGTTTCGCCTGATCACTACCAGACCTGCTGAGTCAGGAAATCACTTACATTTATGCAAGTTACTGTTGCATTTATTTCAGATTTTCTGATATTTTTCTTTCATTTTATAATTATTATAAAATAATAATATATATATTTTTTTTATTTCATTAAAGATGAGCAAAAAAATCTTCTTCTCACTTATGTATTTCAACTTTTTTTTTTTTTTTTTTTACAAAGAATAAGTTTAATAAAAAATATATAAACATTATCCATGTAAAACAACGAAATCTGATTAAATACATTTTATACACTTAATTCATAATTAATTCATAAAAATAAAATTATCTGTGAATTTCCCAATCAGATGAATACAGTGATTTAGAAATCTATTATGTCTGTGTGTGTGTGTGTGTGTGTGTGTGTGTGTGTGTGTGTGTGTGTGTATTAATAAAATTATGGAATTTTGAAAAAACTAATACCACTTCTACTGTAAGAGAGTGGGCGTGGCCTGAGGCATGTCAGTAATATGACACACGTGTAGACGCATCAGATTCTATATTGCTGTATTGATTTATTTATTTTCCTCTCTATAGATGAAATTGCTTTTTTCCTCCTGCATTTAATACCCCGCTGTTCACACAGCCAGAGAATCTATTTCTCCAATGCTGGTACACACACACACACACACACACACACACACACACACACACACACACACACACACACACTGCAGGTGGAGTCAGGAGAGATTAATTATTGGTAAAGGCCAGGCTGAGCCTGAGAGGACGCCTGCAGGACATTTTCAATGTTTTATGAATTTAATAAGAGAGAAAAGCGTTCAAATCACATATACACAAACGCACACACACACACACACACACACACACACACACACACACACACACACACACACACACACAGTTTTGAAAACATGTTCACACGCCCCAGTGTTAAAGCTCATTGGACGAGGATGGTATCCCAGAATGCACTGCGGCTTGGAGATCACAAAACCTTCCACCACAACAACACTGTCTACTGATGATGAAGATGAGAAGAAGAAGGGGAGAGATAAAGATGCATTAGATGCAATAGAATAATAGATGAAAAGAAAATAGAGTGAATATTTAGAGGAAGAAAGAGAGATAAAGTGAGAAACAGAGCGAGAACGTCTTCAGGGACAGAGGTGTATCAGAGCGGTTCCTCTGGCACACAGACTTGAGCTCAGGTGTGCTGTGTTTAATCTGATTATCCCTCAGATTTCCCAGGAACTTTATCAGGAAACCAGATCTGTCAGAAGTGTCCACCTAAAGCTGAAAGAACATCATTCACAATGATAAATAGCTGTGAACATGAGGCTCCACGTCGTTTCTGAACCAAAACCCAAGTCTGAGACTCTGTGTGTAGAACTTTGTTGATGGTTTGTCTTGAGGAACCCACCAGTGGTGTGGAATCAGATCTCAGGATGGACAGTGTGTTGCGATAAGAGAACAGGAACTTCCAACGTCAAGGTGCTCTTGTGATGGACGGGGAAGATGTGATTCATGAAGAAAACCCACCCCCTGAGTGAGCACCACCTCGAACCTGGACACAAAGCCATCATTAAACTGATTTCACAAAGACATAAAATCCTCAATCTCTGAAGAACCTTTCCTGAGGGAGTCTGTGAAGATCCCCAGTCTTCCAGTTATAGATATCTGGATTGTCTGGTTGGATTGAAACGTTTCACCACTCAGAACTTTTGATCTACACATACATAACCTCCTTTACTCCTCTTTCAAACCATCTGTCTTAACATCTGTATCTCTGTCCAAGCTGTGGACTTTTTCATCCTTTGTGTCCTTTGTCCTTCAGATGCAGCTACACTGCTGCTTCTGGTTCTGAGGTGGTGTTTTCCTGAGAGCTGGAGATGTGTGACTTGTGTTAAGGATCTAAACCTGGCAGCTTCCTGATTCCATCCCTATCTATTACAGCGCCATTGAATAATAACCTCAACCTGTCAATCAGTCTTTCACTATAACACACACACACACACACACACACACACACACACATGGTTTGTGGGGACACTGTAGATAAATTGAGAGAGGAGGAGAGGAGGAGAGAGAGATGCTGACATTGCAGCAAGGGCACAGTGTAGAGAGTGAGGCATGAGGATGAGTGTACTGTGTGTGTGTGTGTGTGTGTGTGTGTGTGTGTGTGTGTGTGTGTGTGTGTGTGTGTGTGTGTGTGATGAAGCTTCAACCTTTCTGTGTTTGAGGACCGAGGAGAGGGAATGTAGGGCTGTATGGTGGACCATCCAGGAGATTGGTACTGGTGTTGGGGTAAATCCCTTGTTCTTCCATCTGAATGCTGCAGTCGCTCTCTGATGCCAATATCCTTGTTGGTTGCCATGGAAACCAAGTCTTCTTCCCATCTCTCTCTCTCTCTCTCTCTCTCTCTCTCTCTCTCTCTCTCTCTCTCTGATGGGTTTCCCTGTTTTAAAATGATTCAGTTGGTAC
>NC_060901.1:1426251-1441251 GCF_014805685.1 Silurus meridionalis
GATTCTGTCTGCCTTTGATTAAGTCTGTCTATGACTCTGCTTGTCTGTCTGTAACTCTGTCTATATGTGAATGTCTGTGACTCATGTTAGTTCTCACTCTCCAGTGTTCTGTAGTGTTGAAAGATTTATAATCACACTCTTGATGTCACCCAAATGAGGATGGGTTCCCCTTTGGAGTCTGGTTCCTCTCAAGGTTTCTTCCTCATAACATCTAAGGGAGATTTTCCTTGACACAGTCGCCACAGCTGCTCATCATGTCTGTGATTTTGTCCATTGCCCTGTCTGACTGTGACTGTGTCTGTCTGTGACTGTGTCTGTATGTGACTCAGTCTGTCTGTGACTCTGTCTGTCTGTGACTTTGTCTGTCTATAATTCTGTCTGTGACTCAGTCTGTCTGTGACTCAGTCTGTCTGTGACTCAGTCTGTCTGTGACTCAGCCTGTATGTCACTTAGTCTATATGTGACTCAGCCTGTCTGTGATTCAGTCTGTATGTCACTTAGTCTGTATGTGACTCAGTCTGTATGTGACTCAGCCTGTCTGTGACTGAGTCTGTCTGTGACTCAGTCTGTATGTGACTCAGCCTGTCTGTGACTCTCTGTCAGTGACTTTGTTTGTCTGTGAATCAGTCTGTATATGACTCAGTCTGTATGTGACTCAGTTTGTATGTGGCTCAGCCTGTCTGTGACTGAGTCTGTCTCTGTTTGTCCATCCTGATGATGGTTTATTGGACATTGTTTTGTAAACAGAAGTGTTGCTGGTAAACGAGTGGAGATGAACTTGGCCAGTGGAACGCAGCACGTCTGTGTAATGAACGTTGTTTACGAGCGCATGAGGTAAAAGTGAGAGCCACAATAAACACAATAACCTGAATAAAGAGCTGCAGCCCCGTCCAGCTCTCCTGGCAGAAGTGGAGAGCTCCTCCAGCTCGCCGTGTCGAGTGTGTGCTTATTTATAAAGGAGTGCTTATTTACCGAGAAGCAGCAGGACAAACATCACAATAATCTCAATCCGTCAGGCCGCTGTGCTGCTCAGATCCCTTTCACAGTGCCGGCTTTGTTTGAGGATCACTCTGAAGTTCGGCTCGGGAGAATGCACAGGCCATGAAAATGCAAAAAATGCTAAAATCCTTCACACCTGCTTCTGATTTCTCCAAAACCCTGCAGTCATGAAAAAGCTGATGAAACACAATACAATGACTCGGAGGGGTTGAACAAAAAGAAAGATGTAAACTCATCCCCTGCTGGAGCTTCACACACTCGCACACAAGCTCACTTCATGCCTGGAGCCAAATCTGCACTTTTACAGGCACTGTGCTAATCGCTAATTCTTTTATTTATTTATTAATTTATTTAATAATTTCAGCAATAATTTTCCAAAAAAGATGTCTGAGAATTTCTGTGAATGACTGATGAAGTGATCAGTGCCCGGCTGCTCCTGGGTCTGAGAACCCTGTGCTTATTTTCTGTTTAAAAACCTAAAAAAAATCTATTACGCATTTCCAAATCATCACACCACGATTCTCCAAAAAACACCATTAAACTCACGGCTAGCTCTTTAAAACACCACCAATCATCATCAGACTCTGGTTTTCTAAATCAAACACCATCATGTCCCCTAACGAACACCAGCAACCAGCATCAGACCTTCAAACACCAACATGTTCCATCAAATAAACAACATAACAGAACACCAGATCTTTTTAATAAACACAGATACATGACAATGATACCAAAAGCCCCACAAACTGCCCCTGTGTGATTCATCCCAATGTCCTACTTCTGCAGCCCAGGAATGTTCCACATGAACAGCCTAAAGATCCATGAGGTTTCCATGGAGGGTTAAACACAAGAACTATGAAGAAGGATTTGTCACAGAGGCTTAGGGCTGCAGCTGCCATGAACAGTTTTACACTCCATCCGTGAACAGCTGATAACCTCCACCATGATGGAATTATAATGAATGGACATTCAGTGTCACCCAGATGAGGATGAGTCGGGTTCCTCTCAAGGTTTCATCCACATTCTATATCAGGGAGTTTTTCCATCAGCATCAGGTCCAGAGATCAGATGTATATTTGTAATCTATTTATTTCTGTGAAGCTGCTTTGAAACGAAGTGCTAAAATTACTGGTGGTACGGTGGGTTCTGTGATCTGGCTCTAAGTTCTATGGTGTTTTATGCACAATATCAGGGTGAAGATGAAGAATGGAGTGATGGAGTATGTTAGTGTTCATTGGTGAATATTAGTTTTTAGTGTTTTGATAAATATCAGTGTTCAATAAATAATGTGAAATGTTCATGTTTTTTGATGACGAAGGTTGAATTTCATGGTGGATTTCCATCTTTGGATGTCAAAGCAAATAGAATATAGTTTTAAGTTCTGGATTCTGTGCATCTCGTTGCCTTGCTTATTCTGATCACGGTTCTGCTGCGTGTTTTCTTGGCAGGTTATTGTTTCATTTGTCTTTGTTTATTAGTTTGTATTTACTGGCACTCTAAAGCAAATATCTGCACTTTCATCTGGTTTTCCTGAGCACCATGACAGAGGCATTAGACCATTAGTCTTTTGGTGCTCATTAGATTCTGTGAATGCAGTTTTATGGAAAGAGTTTGGGTGTTTGTGATGTTTTTCTCTGGAGAAGGTCAGTGGTCTGATACAAGGTCTGATATTCAACTGTAGGAGGTTGTGGGTTTGAGTGCGACAGAGGTGTGTGATGGTGATGGTAAATGTTAGTGTTGGCTATATTCGAGTCGACTGAAGAATTCAATCCATCCCAGTGCTTATATATAAACCAGAACACTGTTAGGGTTATTACTGGACTGATGGGTTTATAAATAACTTCAGCTGTACAGACACTGAAGAGGGCACTCAGTATCAAATCTATCTGTGTGTGTGTGTATGTGTGTGTGTGTGTGTGTGTGTGTAATGAGACAGACCGGAGGTTAGCAGGACATTTGGCAGAGGGACACGTACACATGGCCATACTGTAGGGAGCTCTGAAGGGAGGAAGCTCTGACCTTTTCTTGCTCGCATTATTGCATGAGGCCGAGACGGAGCGCTCCAGAGCTTCATGACGGGTTCCTCGGCTCTGTTACACAAGCGAGACACTTATCGAGGCTGACAGGTCGAGCTAGCACGTCATAGCGATTACCCACAATACCATCACACGCTGTTTTCTCCTTCTCTGTGTGCTGTTTGTAGTTGAAGACTGAGGATGGTGGAATAATAGCTGCGAATTTCACTCCAGTGGAAACATTTCTGTCTGAAATGAAGGAATCATTTCAGTTTTTATGAAGATCTAAAATTGTAAAGTGCAATTTGTGCTTAATAACACCAGTCACAGCATTCACCATCACACATCAACATTCACCATCACACACACAAACATTCACCATCACACACCAACATTCACCATCACACACCAACATTCACATCACACACCAACATTCACATCACACACAACAACATTCACCATCACACACACCAACATTCACCATCACACACCAACATTCACATCACACACCAACATTCACCATCACACACACCAACATTCATCACACCAACATTCACCATCACACACAACATTCACCATCACACACCAACATTCACCATCACACACCAACATTCACCATCACACACCAACATTCACCATCACACACATTCACCATCACACACCAACATTCATCACACCAACATTCATCACACACCAACATTCACCATCACACACACCAACATTCAATATCACACACAACAACATTCACCATCAAACACACCAACATTCACCATCACACACAACAACATTCACCATCACACACAACAACATTCACCATCACACACACCAACATTCACCATCACACACACGACATTCACCATCACACACACCAACATTCACCATCACACATACCAACATTCACCATCACACACCAACATTTACCATCACACACACGACATTCACCATCACACACACCAACATTCACCATCACACACACCGACATTCACCATCACACACACCAACATTCACCATCACACACACCAACATTCACCATCACACACCAACATTCAGCATCACACACACACCGACATTCACCATCACACACACACCAACATTCACCATCACACACACCAACATTCACCATCACACACACCAACATTCACCATCACACACACTTATCACACTGAAACTGAGACTCTGAAACTGCAACACTCATGCCAAGACTCTGATGCTGAGACACTGATGCTGAGACACTTAAACTGAGACACTGATGCTGAGACACTGATGCTGAGACACTTAAACTGAGACACTGATGCTGAGACACTGATGCTGAGACACTGATGATGAGACACTGATGATGAGACGTTCCTAGTTTTTCCCCATGAGGTTTTTCATGCTGTAAACTTTCAGGATTCTATAAGATCATTATGCATGTATCTGGTGCAGAGTTATTTATATTTTGCAGTGTGAGCTCTCCTCATCTCCCTCTGTGTGTTGAGGATCTGCTGTTTTTCTGGGTCAAAGAGTGGGAGAAAGAGAAAGAGAGAGAGAGAAAGTCAAAGAGAAAGAGATGGAAAGGAAAACAGAGTCAAAAAGGGTAAAGGGACAATCACACAGAGAGAAAAAGAGAAAGAGATGGACAGAGAAAGTAAGAGAAAAATTCAGAGAGAATGAGAGGAAAGGACTAATGAAGGGGTAGAGGGGGGTAAAGAGATAGAAATGGAGAGAAAATATGAAGAGGGATAGAAAGATAGACATAGAGAATAAGAAATTGAAAGAATGTCAGAGTTAAAGAGGGTAAGATGCAGATAGAGAAAGGAGAGATATATAGATATAGAGATAGATATTGGAGAGAGAGAGAAAGAGGGAGAGAGGGAGAAAGAGAGAGAGAGAGAGAGAGAGAGAGAGAGAGAGAGATGGTAGAATGTAATTTTATCATCCAGATCTGGTGAATTTGAGAATAAAAGAAGAGTCATTAACATGCTGAATGCGTCTTCTATCTATCTCTCTATTATTCC
Organism: Silurus meridionalis; assembly: GCF_014805685.1. NCBI lineage: Eukaryota > Metazoa > Chordata > Actinopteri > Siluriformes > Siluridae > Silurus > Silurus meridionalis. The sequence goes on from NC_060901.1 coordinate 1,431,263, forward strand.
ACCAGCAACTTCACCATTCACTCATCTCTCTGTCTGTCTCTCCATCTATGGGTTTAGTGTTAGAGTGCAGCAGGGGGTGAAGGGAATCGAGAGCATGTGAAGTGGAAGAACATGTTCAGAGTTACAAAGCTCATGGGCTTTTTACTTTCCTGTCACTCAGCGGCTAATAATTGGGTTTGAATACACACACACAAACACACACACTCACACACACACACACACACACACACACACGCCGCAGTGAGTGTACCTGTCACTGAAAGCTTTAATTGGAGTGTTTGGTCAGATGCTGTCTTCCACACGGTGGACATGAGCTACAACCTGCAAACAAGCCAACAAAACTCCTAAAACGAGCCGCTCATTAGCGCTTAGTCTACGCGTAGCATAGCACTTGACAGATATCATGACCCCAAACCCACTAAACACCTCCGACCTCTAACTATATTCAGGAAAATTTCAGCATGTTGATCAAATCGTTGTTTACTCCCTGATCTCCAGGTTAGCTTAGCATAACCAGCTCGCTGCTCAGGGTGCATTATGGGTAACCCAAGCTTGATTTCGAGCTCAAGATGCCTGATTTGCTCAGGTTTCAATTAGTCTGAATATATCCTGAGGTCAGTTACCATGGTAACAAACAAATTATAGCAATTATGTCAACATTTATCTCAGAGATCTTGATCAATCGCTGAAATAAAACTAATTACTAGTAAATAGCACATAAACATGAGGTAATATCACAGTGTTATGTTGGTGAATGTTGGTGTTTGATGGTGTTTTCTATAGAGTTGGTGTTTGGTGGTTTTTGGTATAGAGATTCTGTGGAGTAGGTGTTTGATGGTGTTTGCTGCATAGTAGGTGTTTGATGGTATTTCTGTAGAGCAGATGTTTGATGGAGTTTGCTGTAGAGGAGGTGTTTGGTTGCATTTGGTGTAGACTTGGTGTTTCTGTAGAGTAGGTGTTTGATGGAGTTTGCTGAAGAGGAGGTGTTTGGTTGTGTTTGGTGTAGATTTGGTGTTTCTGTAGAGTAGGTGTTTGATTTTGTTTTGTGTAAAGTTGCATTTGGTGTAGACTTGGTGTTTCTGTAGAGTAGGTGTTTGATGGAGTTTGCTGAAGGAGGTGTTTGGTTGTGTTTGGTGTAGATTTGGTGTTTCTGTAGAGCAGCTGTTTGATGGTGTTTGCTGTAGAGTATGTGTTTGCTGTGAAGGTGTTTGTTGGTGTTTGGTGTAGAGTTATTTTTGCTGTAGAGATGGTGTTTGGTGTAGAGATGGTGTTTGCTTTAGAGTAGGTGTTTAGTGTAGAGTTGGTGTTTGCTGTAAAGAAGGTGTTTGATCGTGTTTGGTGTAGAGTTGGTCTTTCATGGTGTTTGCTGTAGAGTAGGTATTTGATGGTTTTGGTATAAAGTTGGTGTTTGCTGTAAAGTAGGTGTTTGGCTGTGTTTGGTGTAAAGTAGGTGTTTCAAGGTGTTTGGTGTAGAGATGGTGTTTGCTGTAGAGAAGGTGTTTGATGTTGTTTGGTGTGGAGCTAGTGTTTGGTGTAGAGTTGGTGTTTCATGGTATTTGCTGTAGAGTAGGTGTTTGGTGTAAGGTTGGTGTTTGATGTAGAGTAAGTGTTTCGGGAATAATTGGTGTTTGAAGGTCTGATTTATGTTGTAGACCTACAGGACACTTCTTTGGGCAGGAACAAGCAGATCTGTGACCCTCAGTGCTGTAGGGGGCACTACTGAGTGCACTGCTTTTATATTCCACTCTCTTTTATTGCTGAGTCTCTTTCCGTCTCCCGTGTAGCCAGAGGGTCGAGCTCTTTCTCTTCCACTGTGTGAATAAACGAGGAACGAACAGAATACTGAAGTCTCATTTAGGGCTGATAGTCGCTCGAGGTCTCTCCTCTTTCACCTGAATCAATCATCCCTCCTCTCCTCCACCCTCTCCTCATTGGTCATTGTTTCAACCTTGAGCTCTTTCTTCCCTCCCGTCTTTTTCATCACGGTTATCCATCACTTTAGTGAGAGCTCTCTCTCTCTCTCTCTCTCTCTCTCTCTCTCTCTCTTGAGTGCAGGAGCACAGACACTACAGAAGCAGAAACGATTTATTCCCAGCGTCCTTCAGTCTCCCTCAGGGTTGTGTACTCTACAGAGCAGGGAGGAGATTTCAGTATCAGTATTAAAGTGCTTCATGCTAATTAAAGCTAAACCACTTTATTGTTTTCATACTACACTTTTTTAAACATGAGGGCAGAGGGAAAATCTAAATAAAATGAATGCGGTGAGAATATTAAAATGTTCTTTAAATTGGTTTGCAAAAAAAAACTACCTGTAAAAAAAACTCAATAAAATCATAACTAGCATGTAGCCATGACACAAATACAGGCATGTGCTAGGTTGGAAAAAAGGGACATTTGCAAATTAAATAATCCTGAATTATGAACACGTCGTACATGGCCTGTAGGTGCAACGTCTTTTATGTAAAACAACAAACAGGCATAGAACAATACAAACAATTCAAACACGATAGAAAGAATATCAACATTTTCTACAAATAATCAACAAAGAAAGGAGGGAAAAAAAGCAAAGAAAGTAGCTAGCTAGCCTAAAGAAGCGTAACCATGGAAACAAGACCAACCCTTTCGGATTATCAATATTTTCTTGAAATGACCATAAATTTATAAAGAATATTATATTTCATTATATTTAAAACAATACCATTAGAAAGTGAAGAATCTGGGAAATAGAAGCTCAGTGGAAAACGGGAGCTCTGTGGGAATTTGTGGAAATCCCAGCATCATTAAGCAGCCCCTGCTGGGCCCTGAGCAAGGCCCCCCACCTCTTTGTAAGCTGCTGTGGATGAGGAGATTCAGCCGAGTGGTGTGAAAGTAGTAGAAGTAGTATGAAGAAAAAGTAGCTTTCCACAATGCACACAATCTTTGTTTAATAATAATTTCTAAAATGTGCATGTTGATAAATTGCTGTGGTGTCAAAGGAATAAAACACTTGGGGCCGTGCTGTTTCTGGAGAACGATCACTGTGTTGTAGTAAGTGCTCTCTGAATTCTACAGGCATTAGCAGGACTGTGTGATGGCTGCTCACAGGAATCGTACCTCCCACATAGTCAGAATTTTCCTCACCTTCACTTCCTGCCTGCTCTCAATTCCACACATAAATAGAAGAAACCCTTTCAGGCATGATTTAATCTTCTCCTGTCATATACAAGCTCTTATTAAACGTGTAAAGATGTTTCTGAACAGAGAAATAAACTCCGTAGGAAATAGAAGAGATCGCTAAAACATGCGGTGTTAATGAGGTTTTCATTTATCCAGCTGCAGTTCTGGTTTCCTCCACACAGGGGCGCTGTGTAAGAAGAGTTATTTCTTTGGTATTTTGTCTGTTTTGTTACTTTTTAAATCCCAGGATGTTGAGGTTAACCGGATGTGATCTGTTGTTGTGCTGTAACCTTCTGTTCCCTGTTTGATATTAGCCTCTCTGAAACAAGGGCTACTTCCTGCCACGCTGTAAAGTACAGGGCTCACAGAGTGACAAAAAGGTCATCCGTGGCCTCCTGTCACTCTGTGTTTGCTGTTTAGAGGTTAAAGATCTCCAGAACACAACATTAGTGGTTAAAGAGTGAGCGCCTCTGGCTAGCGCTACAATGAGCTATCGATTCGCTGTCTTGATGAAAATATAGAAGCCTTTGAACAGCTGGGAACAAAGTATTGTTGGGACGTGGAATGTTTTCTTCTAATGGTCTTCTAATGACCACCACAATACCTCACACTCATTCAGATCTTCCTCGCAATGACCTGCAGTCAGAATATCTTACACAGGATCAATACCTTCATTCCAGTCGAGTCGTTCCTGTCATTGCTAGTTTGTGTAATTACTTCATACTCTGTATTCCAGAGTTTTTCCTGCTTGAAATTAAACGAAAATTACTTAAAAAATGCTGGACAGTCTGAGAAGGACGTAAGCTGGAACATTTGCTAAAACAGTTACTAGAACATTCTCTAGAATATTCCCTGGAAATATTTGCAAGAACAATCATTTAAATAAAATGCTAAATAATTTATTAGAACAATCGCTAGAACATTCACTAGAACAATCAGAACAATTCATAGAGAAATTGCTAGAACATTCACTGGAACATTCACTAGAACATTCATTGGAACATCACTGGAACATTCACTGGAACATTCACTAGAACATTCATTGGAACATCACTGGAACATTCACTGGAACATTCACTAGAACATTCATTGGAACATCACTGGAACATTCACTGGAACATTTACTGGAACATTCACTAGAACATTCACGGGAACATTCACTAGAACATTTACTGGAACATTCACTGGAACATTCACTGGAACATTCACTGGAACATTCACGGGAACATTCACTAGAACATTTACTGGAACATTCACTAGAACATTCGCTGGAACATTCACTGGAACATTTACTGAAACATTTACTGAAACATTCGCTGGAACATTCGCTGGAACAGTTAATGGAACAATGATCAATGCTATACAACAATCACTAAAAAATTTATATAACTTTCATTGGGACATTTTTTTGGAAATATTTCTAGAACATTCACTGGAACATTCGCTAGAACTCTGTTTGCATTGTTGCAAGTTTCTGGAGTCTCAGTCTCTCGCAGTGTTTAGTTCCTGGTTTTCAGTGTTCTCTCATTTTCTATTTCCTGTATTGACCTGTCTTAAGAAGAGTGTGGTTTGTTTCAGGAGAATAGGAGACACATGTGAGGTTGTAGTGGTGGATGTTTGTTCAGATGTGGAGTGAAGAGCTCAGCTCTGAATGCAGGCTTTTATTCAGTAAATTAATAAATTGAGAGGTTTGTCTAAAAAAACATCTGCAAAACTTTCAAATCAGTGTTTAATCTGTAGCTGACTGAATCTGTGCTAAGCATCAATGCAGGATACAGTGATTACTAGAGAGAGAAAGGATGGAGAGAGATGATGGAGACTCTGCTGTGGTGGTGTTGCTCAGTAAACACAGCACCTCACCTCAGGGTGGTCCATCAACTCTATTCAAACCAGTTCAGATCAGTGTGATTGGGTTACACCTGAAGTACAGACGTGTGTGATTTGATTGAGGTTTTCAGTAAATGAGAACAGATCTCACCTGAGGGCTTTAACCCCCATCCTAATTAAAGAGTGTGTCGTAACGAGGCTGCTCTCGGACCTGCACCTCCTTACAATAATACAAATACTCAATAAACCCGACTCTGATCACTCAAAACATGAGTGTGTAGAACATCAGCTCGTATTCAGGGACGAGTCGATCCACAAAATACAACTCAAAATTACAAAACAACTGAGTTACGAACAAAAATCAATCACACACACTGCTGTGAGCTTTCAGTATTTATTACATCATTTCTTTATTTCACTTATTATTTCCTATAATACTCCATATTATTATAGATTATTCTCATCTAGAGGCTTCAGACCACCTTTAATCTCTCTATCCCCAAACTCCACCCCAAGCTCCACCCCTAAACTCTATCCCCAAACTCCACCCCTAAACTCTATCCCCAAACTCCACATCCAAACTCCACTTCTAAACTCTATCCCCAAACTCCACCTCTGAACTCCATCTCCAAATTCCATTTCAAAACTCCACTTCAAACTCTACTGAAATCTGCTTGTACACTCCTGCTGGTGTTTGCTTGCTGGTGTTTCTCGAACACTCTCAAACATGATCACTGCATGACTGCATGAGTGTATTTCGAGTCCCGTAACCATGGCAGCATGTGATATCCGATAAGTCACGCTACAGTGTGTAGTTCTAATGATGATGTGTTTATGGGCGTGGCTTTATTAGGAACCATGTGGTATTTCTGTGCAGTGTAACACTGGAGTTTCTGCTACACACACACACACACACACACACACACACACACACACACACACACATGTAGAGATCATGTATTAAACAGTACATGTGTGTTATCATTATTGAGTTTTATCCTGAAGCATCACAGGTTCATCTTTTAATCAATTTCCCTCATAGTGTGTTTATATAAACCCCTAATGAGCGCTGTGCAACACTCGGCTTACTCAGAGCTATTTTCTGCCTGGCTGGACAAATAGGGTTTTACACACACACACACACACACACACACACACAAAATGCACTGTCTGGATCCAGAACAGACCAGTTAACCTGATGCAACGGGTAAAGCTTATATAACACACACCCCTGCTGAACAGAATTGGAGCATCGTGTGTGTGTGTGTGTGTGTGTGTGTGTGTGTGTGTGTGTGCACTGAGAAATAAATAAATTAGATTTGGAGGATGGAGATGGACAGTGAAATGAAGGCCCAGTGTTCCAGTGTTACACCATTTTATTTGATATGAAATGTTTAGATGTAAATAAATATAAACATTTTATATCAAATAAAATGGTGTAACACTGGAACACTGGGCCTTCAGTCAGGGTTCATTATTCAAACAAGCACATTTTTATCAGGATCCAAATATATAATTTTTCATTCTTCAATTGCAAACAGAAGGTGACGTGTGAAAGAAAATGACTGAGAGTGTAGTCAAATTCTGTAAGAAATAAAAACCGACTGTATTCAGTGTAAATTCAAGGCAGCAAATTTAAAATACCATGTTTTTGCTAACAACATTATTATTATTATTATTATTATTATTATTATTATTATTATTATTAATATCAGCAGTAGTAGTAAAAGTGATTGTATATTTATTATTGGTAGCTAACTTTTTTATTAAATAGCCTTAAATAAAAACTGCACAAAAAACTGTGTAATAAGTATATTTTAGCTAGCATAAAAGCTATTTATTATATTTATTTTACTATTTAAAAAATATATTTTTTATATTTTTTTCATTGTGTGTTCATAAATGACATAAAAAACAAGGTTAAAGGTCATGAATTTGCCTGTTTGCACAAAGTTGTTCAGTTGTTTTTTAGGGACAGTAGTTTTCTTTCAAAAGTGATATAAATCCACTGTAAGATCAAATACCAGTGAAGCACGATGATTTTAGCTTATTAGCATAGAATCTTTTATTATTATTGTTAGTAGTAGTAGAAATAAAATAATAAAACTAACTAAAATTATTAATATTAATAATTCATTATTATTGATAATAATAATAATAATAATAATAAAAATAATAATATTTGGATAATGAATAGACGGATAATAAATGGTTATTTAGAGCTGCAGTAAAATCTCTCAATCCCCAAAATGAATTAAATTAACCACATCTAAAATATATAAGAATTAAAATCCTTAAGTCGTCTTAACCGAGCCAAAGCTGAACAAATTCCCTCTGATTTGCGTCAGAAGTCGTGCACATCTGCTCAGCTGTGAGAGATAAATGCGTCTAAATGTTTTTACTTTTTGGATGATTACGTTTTCATTAGTCTCTAATGAGCAATCAATATGTGATTTTCCTGAAGAGAGCTCCATCACGTAACGCTAATTACAGCAGCCAAAGCATGGATATGAAAATGACGCTCCCTCACGTACACACGCACACACACACATACACCTTACACGCACGCACACACACACACACACCCCTTACACACTCACACACACACACACACACACACACACACACACACTTCAGACAGGACTTGTTGATGAAGCAGCTATAATGAATGTAACACTATTGTATAATTGGATCTTTATTTTTTATTTCATCTGGTGAAAAACTGTAAATCTCATTTTCAGAATTCTTATTGGCTGATCCACCAGCTAGCATGTAGGGATTAGGTCTTCCTCTTCTTCTTCTTCTTCTTCTTCTTCTTCTTTCAGCTGCTCTTATTAGATGTCACCACATATAACGTGGCTAAAACAACAATTTAAAAATTTTTTTACTCTAAAACTAAAACAATAATTTTATACTTAATAATTGATATATTGTTCCTCAGGTGTGTTCAGAAATGACTTAGACCAGGGTAAAGGTTATAAATTAGCCTCCTAGCACAAAGCTGTTCAGTCGTTTTTAAAGAAATGAAGACATAAAGGCTGAAAATGTTTTCTTTCAAGTGTTATAAATCTACTGAGATAAGATGAAATACCAGTGAAGCACGAGGAGTTTAGCGTATTAGCATTGAATGTTTTATACAGATGGTGAGAAAGAGTGAGATAGATGAGAAAAAAACATGACATTCATCAGATTTAGGATTAGCGTTGATTTGCTAACAGGTTCTAAACCTCCATTTTGTGAAATCTTCCATCTTGTATGTATGTAATTCAGCACAGGAGATGATTTCAGTCCTGCCGTGTTTAAGCTTCATGTTGTTTAACACTGGGTTTAGTTTTTCTTATTGATGTCAGGCGTGTTTTAGCGTAGCGTTCCCACGTTAGTGCTGCGCTACACCGCTTCCTCCTCGGCCGTGTAGAAGCTCACGAAAGCTCAATCCGTTGTAAAAGTCATGCAGGACCCCTGCCAGTGAGCGGCGGAGGACATGATTGCACTGCGGCAGGGGGACGCGGCGTTCGTTTTATATTTCCCTCCAGCCTGAGGGGAGAAACGTGGCGTCCTGCCACGACGTGAAGCGCAATTTCACCCCAACACACGCTTGATTAAAATGTCAAAAGTATTAAGAGCGAACGAGAGATGGCACTTGCAGGAGGAGTCTCGCACTCAGACACCTTATCTCTCTGATTGGCTTAATATAAGGTAATAATGGAATCGTGCCTCACACACACACACACACACACACACACACACACACACACAAACACACAAACACACACACACTCAGTAGGAGGCACGTACATTATTTTATCCCACAGACAGCAGCGTGTACCATTGCATTGTGTTCATGTCAAGAGTAACATTAACTCTAGAAAACAGAATTACTTCAATGATGGATGAGCCGAGAGCTGAGGTGGAACTACGCCAGGAACCTTCACTTGCCAGGTTTCTATTCTCACCAAGCTCCTATACTCACAGAGTTCCTACACTGACCAGGTGCCAAAACTCACCAGGTTCTTACACTTACCAGGTTCCTCAACTGGCTAGTTTCCAAAACGCACCAAGCTCCATCACTTGCCAGGTTCTCACACTTGTCAGGCTCCTTTACTCATCAGGTTCATACACTTGGCAGGTTTTAACACTCCCCAGGTTCTTACATTTACCAGGTTCCTCAACTAGCCAGCTGCTAAAACTCACCAGGTTCTTATACGCAATAGGCTCTTATACTTACCAGGTTCCTACACTCACCAGGATTTTACACTTGCCAGGCTCTTAAACTCACTAGATTATTACGCCCACCAGGTTCCTCAACTGCCTGGTTGCCCAAACTCACCAGGCTCCGTCACTCAGCAGGTTCACACATTTGCCAGGTTCCTAACCTTTACCAGGTTTTTCAACTTATCGTCTGCCAAAACTCACCAGGCTCAGGCTCCTACACTCACAGAGTTCCTGCACTTGCTGGGTTTCTTCACTCTCAGGGTGACAAAACTCACCATGCTTTTACACTTGGCAAGTTCTTACACTTACCACATTCCTACACTCACCGAGTTCCTGCACTTGTTGGTTTATACACTTGCTGGGTGCTAAAGCTTGCCAAGCTCCTACACTCACCAGGTTCCTTTACTTGCCAGGTTCCTCAACTCACTGGGTTTCTTTGCTCTCCAGGATCCTAAACTTGTCTGGTAATTACATTCGGATGAGACACATAATATAAAACAATGCCAAGGCCAGAAACCTGCTGAGTTCTTTGGTGTGAATGTGAGAAATGCAAATTTATTTTTAATAAATTTGCTAAAGAAACCGCTGCTTTTCAGAGGTTCCATCTACCACCTAAACAGCCTTTAGGAACGTTTCATAGTGTAGCTACCAGTGGCAGGCCGTGTATTTGGTACCTGAGCCTTCAGTGGGGACGTACCCGACTTAATCCACCTCTTAATCCACCACTATCACATCACATTTATAGAAACCATCAATACAATACAAACACACAATATAACAACACGTGGCATTAC
>NC_060901.1:1446251-1513751 GCF_014805685.1 Silurus meridionalis
AACACACTACAGGTTAATACACACACACACACACACACACACTACAGGTTAATACACACACACAACACACTACAGGTTAATACACACAGCATCACACACACACACACACACACACACACACACACACACACACACACACACACACATAGACAACACACTACAGGTTAATACACACAGCATCACACACACACACACACACACAGACAACACACTACAGGTTAATACACACACACACACACACACACACAAAACACACTACAGGTTAATTCAATACACACAATACACTACAGGTAATACACACACAACACACTACAGGTTAATACACACACACACACACACACACACACACACAGACAACACACTACAGGTTAATACACACACACACACACACACACACACACACTCAACACACTACAGGTTAATACACACACACACAACACACTACAGGTTAAAACACACACAAAACACACTACAGGTTAATACACACACAACACACTACAGGTTAATACACACACAACACACAACAGGTTAATACACACAAAACACAACACACTACAGGTTAATACACACGCACACAACACACTACAGGTTAATACACACGCACACAACACACTACAGGTTAATACACACACACACAACACACTACAGGTTAATACACACACACAACACACTACAGGTTAATACACACAAAACACACTACAGGTTAATACACACAAAACACACTAAAGGTTAATAGACACACAACACACAACAGGTTAATACACACACACACAACTCACTACATTTACATTTGCTGCATTTATCAGACGCACTACAGTTGCACTACAGTTGAATACACACACACAACACACTACAGGTAATACACACACGCAACACACAACACAACACACACACACAATACACTACAGGTAATACACACACACACACACACACACACACACAACACAACACAACACACACAATACACTACAGGTAATACACACATGCACACACACACACACACACACACACACACACACAACACACTACAGTTAAAACACACACATAAAATACTTTGTTATTGTAATTCAGTAGATTTTTCTGGAATCAGTTTTTTTACTTCACTATTATTTTATTTGGACTTTTCCTCAATACATTTTTACACAAATATCTGTACTTTCTACTTCTTACATTTTCAAAACTGATTCACGTAATTTAAACCACCATTATTACTTTAAATCATTTACAAGAATATTTTGTCTTCATGCTCTAAGTTGAGTTTCACTAATAATAAACACACATTTGTATAAAGCCTCAATATTCCTCCATGTCGAGTAGAGAATTAATAACAGGAATATTCATATATGGGTGATTTAGAACAGATACAAATGTGTGATTTAGTTGCGATTCAATATTTTATTTGATTGACAGCCCTAATATTACAGGTTAACACACACACACATTCACACACACACACACACACACACACACACACACACACACACACACACAACACTACAGTTTAATACATACCACTAGGTGTGTGGAGATGAGGTGGAGATTGGGTGGTGGGGAAGAGGTGGAGGAGATCAGGTGGTGGAGAAGAGGTGGAGGAGATCAGGTGGTGGAGATCAGGTGGTGGAGAAGAGGTGGAGGAAATCAGGTGGTGGAGAAGAGGTGGAGGAGATCAGGTGGTGGAGAAGAGGTGGAGGAGATCAGGTGGTGGAGATCAGGTGGTGGGGAAGAGGTGGAGGAGATCAGGTGGTGGGGAAGAGGTGGAGGAGATCAGGTGGTGGAGAAGAGGTGGAGGAGATCAGGTGGTGGAGAAGAGGTGGAGGAGATCAGGTGGTGGAGAAGAGGTGGAGGAGATCAGGTGGTGGGGAAGAGGTGGAGGAGATCAGGTGGTGGAGAAGAGGCGGAGAAGATCAGGTGTTGGAGAAGAGGTGGAGGACATCAGGTGTTGAAGAAGAGGTGCAGTAGATCAGGTGGAGGAGAAGAGGTGGAGAGCTCCACTCTTTAATGAATCGTTTTGTTGTGCTTGGTTGACGTGAACACAGATGTGAGCGATTGTTTCTCTGATAAACTTGTTTCTTCTGGAAGAAGCTCAGGCTGCTTTCAGAAGATGGCAGTCACACACCAGCTGTCTGAGAGGAGCAGCAGCAGTGTGAGAAACAAAACCAGCCACAAGTTGATCCTACAGCACAGCTCTGAGATCTCAAACAGCAGAACCTCTGAGAACATTAGAACACCGTGTACGGATCAGCATTATTATTATTATTATTATTACTATTATTATTATTATTATTGTTGTGATGGTGATGATGATGATGGTGGTGGTGATGAAGATGATGATGGTGATGATGACAATGGTAATGAAGATGATGATGATAATGGTAATGATGATAATGTTGATGGTGGTGATGATGATGATGATGATGATGATAGTGGTGATGATGATGATGATGATGATGATGATGAGTCTAGCAGGCGATTCTGTCCTACTTTTTCAGGCACATTGCTAGAAGCTTGTGCCAAGTGAATGAATGTGAATGTAATAAATAGCAGACGTCATGTTGATGCCTCCTGCAGACAAACACTGAAATAAATCCCAGTAATGAAATTGGCATAAATCTGTTGGACACGTCGTCCCTCAGAGCGATGCACTTGAAAGGTGGACTATTTTCAGCCCCCTTCCGCCCCCTCGCAGAGCCGTGTTGTTTGAGTTCCTGCGCTGAGGAGCGTTCGAGCTCCGTCTGAATTACACCAGGGTTTCAATGAGAGTTGCCTAGTAACATGGATCATACATGAAGTTAGATACTCTGCTTCTTTTTTTATTTATCTTCTCTCTTCTCCTTTCATGTGCCATCTGTCACCATTCACCAAATTTCTGTCTTTTTTTATCTCACTCTTTCCTGAAAGGTCGTGTTTTTCTTTCTGCTGCGTGAATAGATCGTAAGCGTGAATCACGCGCCGTACTGCTGGTGTTTACGTTGCCGATCGCGTGCCGGAAGGAAAGGCGGATCAGAACCCCTGAGCCGGATGTTTCTGGGCTCTGTCTCATAGACTCGCTCATGACCCTGCCTTTGGGAAACAAAGAGACTGTTTATCAGTAACACTATTACTAACAACGTATTCGTGTGTGTTTTTGATGTTGTGAACTTAAAAAGTCTTCAGCTTGACCTGCAGAAACCCTGAAAAGTGAACCCTGTGACTCTTCATGCATCTGTTTTAGTGCGAGTCTGTGTGGATTTCCCAGCATGCAACGAGTGACGAAACATTTTTCACGTGTCATACATGAAGAGTAGTGAGGTGTTAGTGTACGTTATATCCCAGTGATGTTCAGAAGCTGGAATCAGAGCCCAGAGTCAGCCATGATACAGTGCCCCTGGAGCACAGAGGGTTAGGGACCTTCTGATCAGTAACCCAGAGCCTTTAACACTGAGCTCCTAAACCCTATTTATAACTTATTAATACTGCAGAGTTCTTGGAGATTTCTCTTCATGATACTCTTCAAGAAGAGTAAAGTTTCTTGGATTCTGATCATTTGGGCAAAAGGTGTGACGTGGCCCTTGAATTATTACTCATATAAATTACAGTGAGTTTACCAAAAGTTTGTGGACACACTGGGGTGCAGTCGTGTTCACTTTCATCCCAAAGCTGTTAATAGCTCCATAGCAGGAGATCTTCCATTCCAACCCACGTGGAACTGGCTTTGTGCACAGGGGCAATTTCAAGCTCAAGTGAAGGCAACATTTCATGCCTCAGCATCCAAAGACGCAATTGGGTGTCTCAGTTTGGAGAAGAAACATTATATTTGTCTGGAAAAGTCAGATCTCTCAATACTTTTAAACGAATTGAGCACATGGTTGTGTGAAACCCTGTTCAGCTGGGATTAGTTTTGAAGGTAACGATGAGGAAACGTCCTTCTTACAACGAGCAGTAAAAATAATCCCACTCTAACACTGACACTGACATGTTGGTAGAGATTGTGTTATATCCTGAATTAAAAAGAGGTTTTCACTTTTTCCTCAGTGTTCAGATGCTCCAGGAAGTGCTCACACCCTCGATCATCTCCAACTAAAACCACCAGGTTTATCGGGGCGTAGCAGAGAAGCTCCACGTCCACCAGGTGTGGGTGAGTCAGTAAATTGCTAACACATGCACATCTTGTATAACATTCATGGTCATGTGACTTACCGATACCCTCCTGCCACACCCCTGAAGACACTGTGTTCGTATAAGGTGTGTGTGTGTGTGTGTGTGTGTGTGTGTGTGTGTTACATATGGAATTTGTTGTATAGAGAACACACAATCATTTCCATCTTTCCAATCTCACATTCCTAAAACATTACACAATCAAGAAAATCCGATCCTATCAGAATTCTACCTCAGTCCTAACTCCGCCCCTAATGCTAATATTGCCCAATCAGCTGGCTTCTGAGGAAGTTGATGTGTTTTTACAGTAGGCACACAAACATGTGGAGTATGTGTTGTGAGATTGTGAGATGTTTCTCCTTGAGGGAATTGTGGATAATAAATCTCCTAATTAACCTCTAACACTTGCTGTACACCTACTACACAATCATCTCCACCAACACGAGCGTCTGCTGAACCATCAGCGCTTGTTAGCGAGCTGGTGAAGAGTTCTGTCACTCAGTGCACCGCTCTGCCTTTTAATGAGCTAAACCCAAACCAATTTACTGCAGTCCCCAACATTTACATTCTTACACCATGCAGGGACAAAACACAGCAATCTTCCAGAAACTCCTGATTTCTTCTGATTCAGAACAGGAGACACTGATCCCTGCTCAGTCTTCCTGCTCAGTCTTCCTGCTCGGTGTCCCTGCTCAGTGTTCCTGCTCAGTGTTCCTGCTCGGTGTCCCTGCTCAGTGTTCCTGCTCAGTGTTCCTGCTCAGTGTTCCTGCTCAGTCTTCCTGCTCAGTGTCCCTGCTCAGTGTTCCTGCTCAGTGTTCCTGTTTAGTGTCCCTGCTCAGTGTTCCTGCTCAGTGTCCCTGCTCAGTGTTCCTGCTCATTGTTCCTGCTCAGTGGTCCTGTTTAGTGTCCTTGCTCAGTGTTCCTGCTCAGTGTTCCTGTTTAGTGTCCCTGCTCAGTGTTCCTGTTTAGTGTCCCTGCTCAGTGTTCCTGCTCAGTGTTCCTGCTCAGTGTTTCTGCTCAGTGTTCCTGTTTAGTGTCCCTGCTCAGTGTTCCTGCTCAGTGTTCCTGTTTAGTGTCCCTGCTCAGTGTTCCTGCTCAGTGTCCCTGCTCAGTGTCCCTGCTCAGTGTTCCTGCTCAGTCTTCCTGCTCAGTCTTCCTGCTCAGTGTCCTGCTCAGTGTCCCTGCTCAGTGTCCCTGCTCAGTCTTCCTGCTCAGTGTCCCTGCTCAGTGTCCCTGCTCAGTGTTCCTGCTCAGTGTCCCTGCTCGGTGTCTCTGCTCGGTGTTCCTGCTAGGTGTCCCTGCTCGGTGTCCCTGCTCGGTGTTCCTGCTCAGTGTTCCTGTTCAGTGTCCCTGCTCAGTGTCCCTGCTCAGTGTCCCTGCTCAGTCTTCCTGCTCAGTCTTCCTGTTCAGTGTTTCTGCTCAGTGTTCCTGATCAGTGTTCCTGCTCAGTGTTCCTGCTCAGTGTTCCTGCTTAGTGTTCCTGCTCAGTGTCCCTGCTCAGTGTCCCTGCTCAGTGTTCCTGCTCATTGTTCCTGCTCAGTGGTCCTGTTTAGTGTCCCTGCTCAGTGTTCCTGCTCAGTGTTAATGTTGTGTTCCTGCTCAGTGTTCCTGCTCAGTGTTCCTGCTCAGTGTCCCTGCTCAGTGTCCCTGCTCAGTGTTCCTGTTCAGTCTTCCTGCTCAGTGTTCCTGTTCAGTGTTTCTGCTCAGTGTTCCTGCTCAGTGTCCCTGCTCAGTGTCCCTGCTCAGTGTCCCTGCTGGGTGTTCCTGATCAGTGTTCCTGCTCAGTGTTCCTACTCAGTGTTTCTGCTCAGTGGTCCTGTTTAGTGTTCCTGCTCAGTGTTCCTGCTCAGTGTTCCTGTTGTGTTCCTGCTCAGTGTTTCTGCCCAGTGTTCCTGCTCAGATCTGGAGATCTGTGGTAGCTTAAGGGTTAAAGCATTGGACTTTAGATCAGTGGTGTTGAGTTCAAATCCCGGCCCCACCCTGAGCAAAGCTCTCAACCCCAAAGCTGCTCAGTTGTATGAATGTGATAAATGTGCGTTGCTCTGGAATGTAATGCAAAGTTCTTCAAGTGGAGGTTGTGGGTGAGGAACCAGGTCACAATCAATCTGCACTGAACTGAGGAAATCTCTCCATTCTAGCAGGAATCACAGCTTCACCTTCTGCACATGCAGAGAAAATGTGCTGATGTGACTTGCTGGTGTGAGCATCAGGTTAGTGTTGGGACCGATCCCAGTCTACACTCAGACATGAGAAGTTGTGAGTTAATGGAGAGTCGTGGGATTTGAACCCACAGCTCCAGTCCACTCTCACATGTCCTGTCCACTCTCACACGTCCTGTCCACTCTCACACATCCTGTCCACTCTCACACATCCTGTCCACTCTCACAGCTCCTGTAAACGTTTAATCAGCGTGCAGCTTTGAGAAAAGAGCCAATATAGAGATTTAGTGATTCCTCTTCAGCTGAACAGCGACCTGTCACTGCGTAATTACATCCCATCCCATAATATCATCGCATCGCCCATCCTCTCTCTCTCTCTCTCTCTCTCTACCTCTCTCTCTTCTCTCTCCCTACCCCCTCTCTCTCCCTCTCTCGCTCTCTCCTCTCTCTCTCTCTCTCTCTCCCTCTTTCTCTCTCCCTCTCTCTCCCTCTCTCTCTTCCCTCTCTCTCTCTCTCTCCCTCTCTCTCTCCCTCTCTCTCTCTCTCTCTCTCCTCTTTCTCTCTCTCTCTCTCTCTCTCTCTCTCTCTCCCTCTCTCTCTCTCTCTCTCTCTCTCTCTCTTCTCTCTCCCTACCCCCTCTCTCTCCTCTCTCCTCTCTCTCTCTCTCTCTCTCTCTCTCTCCCTCTTTCTCTCTCCCTCTCTCTCTCTCTCTCTCTCCTCTCTCTCTCTCTCCTCTTTCTCTCTCTCTCTCTCTCTCCTCTCTCTCTCCCTCTCTCTCCCTCTCTCCCTCTCTCTCTCTATCTCTGCTCAACATAATCAAGGCGTGAACACAGATTTCCATAGAGACGAGCTCGATGGGAATCAATTGAGTACAGTACGCACCTGGAGAAGGCAAATAATGCATTTTGATTGCGTGATTAGGGCCGTGTCTGATTCCTCGTGCTGTCATTCTCTCGTAATGGGCTCGTCGAGAGCGGCGACTGGATGAAGATTTAAATCTATCATGGGGCTCGACAGCAGAGCAATAATACCCTCTGTAATGGAGTGTGCAGTTGCTATGGGGTGAAAGTGTGGACTGATGCGGTGGTTAGTGGAAATGCCAACACGGTCCGCTTGCTGCAGATTAGTAACATTAGCTTGGTTTGGATTAAGAGCAGAGGCAGGACACGGCTCAGTGGAGGAGGTTTGATAGACCAACACTGCAGCACTAAGAACAACATGTGGCATTGAATCAGACTTTCAACATAATCCAACTTTTTTCTCGTTTATTTTGTTGTCTTTTTACAGATTTTCAGATTTTTCATGCAAGGAGGTCATTTACCTTCTGGGTTTTGTTATCTGTTTTGTGATGGAGGTAATTGGTTAGGACCTGGCCATGAATAAATTTAGATCGAATAAAAGATCTCTGGAGCAGATATTTCACATTTGTCAGTGTCCTCAGCTGGCACTTTCCTACGTTTTCAGGAACATTACAATGCCCCGTGTCCACAAGATGTAATACTCAATGTACTCTGTTTCCAGGGCCATATTTCCTCCAGGCCTGGTGTTCCCCATGGATCTCCTTTATTAGGGCCTGTATTTTCAGGAGTCCATGTTTCCAGAGCCTGCTCCTCCCAGAATTCATTATTTGGTCTCATATACCCACAGCTCTAAATTCCCACAGGGTTCTATTCTCCTAAAGATCTCTAGGGATACATGGGGTTAAATTTCCAAAGCCTCAAATTTCCTGGGCTCTGAATTCTCTGAACCCTTTATTCCCACAACCTTATTTCTCCAGGGTCTGATGTCCCAAGAGTTCTAGCTTTTCAGCACTTTGTGTTCCTAATACTTCATCTTCCTAGAGATCTGTTTTCCTTAACATTCCATGGGGTCTATTCCCAGAACCCTATTGGTACATGGTTTTAAATTTTCCAAGATGTTCCATTAGTAATGTATTTCAAAAATCTTGTATCCTGGACGATGTAAATTCTCAGAGTTTAATGTTTCTATGTCTCTACATCTCCTTTTTACCAAGATGGAGGCTTTAGATTCTCAGGGCTCCATTTTTGCACAACATTCTGTTTTCGAGGTCACCCCAAGGTTATTGTTCCCATCTCTTGATAGCCCCATGTTCCCATTTTCACAGGGTTCCATATTTTTGGGATTCCATTGGTTTTTATCTCCAGCACTTTGTATCCAGAGGGTTACAGGTTACCACGGCTTTAAAGTCCCAGAGTTTCATATTTCTTGGATTTCTTGATTTATTTTTTTCTTAGGAAGCCTTTATATTTAATGCTCTATATTTCTGAAACCTATATATTTCCAAGGTCACATAATATCCAGGCTCTGTATTCAGGGCCTCATGTTTTCACTGCTCTAGAATCTCAGTAATGAAGGCCCTGTGCTGCAGATGCTCTGGGTTTCTGAGATTCTTTATTCTGTGTAGGTTGTGTAATGTTGTGTGGTTTTGTGTGGTGTAATGTTGTGTAATGTTGTGTAATGTTGTGTGGTGTAATGTTGTGTAATGTTGTGTGGTGTTGTGTTGTGTAATGTTGTGTAATGTTGTGTGGAGTTGTGTTGTGTAATGTTGTGTGGTTTTGTGTGGTGTTGTGTAATGTGTGGTGTGTTGTGTAATGTTGTGTTGTGTGGTGTTGTGTAATGTTAAATAATCAAATTGTAATTTTCTCAGACGAATAAAACTCACGCTTTATTTGGGGTCTTGTGAAGAAGCAGTGTTTCTGTAATTCAGGGTCTCACTCGGGGTCTCTGGGCGGAGCTGAGCAGAAGCTTCACTTTAGACCAGAATATTTCCTAAATGTTATGTAATCGCAGTGTCGTGTAGGTGATGAAATATACTGAAACCTGCCACAGCAGCTCAAAAGCAGGAGAATTTTCCAGCCATAAAATTGAGAAAATATTTTCTCTGCTGTTTTTGAGGTTAAAAGTCTTTCTGTTAATAATGAGAGTTTCTGAAATACATAATTACACCCTGAGACTCGGACCGCCAAGTCGAAGTCGTGATGAATTTACGGCCGGATTTGTAACCGAAGGTGTCTGGTGAGATTTGTGTGAAAAGATCCGACTCAGTGCCTTCATTCGTGATGGTACCTGGAGGAGAAACAGCTGCTTTCCTGATGATCCTCTGTAGGTTTGTTATTCCACCTTAGCATGCTCAGATCAATCAGAGCGCTGTGTCGAGCTCCATCTGCTCCTGCTCGTGTCTCAGAATTACAAACAAATCCAAACCTGCAGAATTCAGTCACTCCAAACACTCGTTTCTCTCAATGATGCAACTGCTCCAGTCTGTAAAGACACTAGTGAAACCCGGAGGAGCAGAACAATCAGTTTTAATGAACTAAAAACTTTTACACAAAAAGAAATAATTAAAATATAAATAAATACAATGAAATAGAATAAAAGTCTATAGATGTGATTATAGAGCTCTTTACGTCTTAGTGCACCACTGATACGTATGTTTATGAACTCACACTTCACTGCTCACTTCTTGATCGTGAGTTCTCTTGCTCATGTCGCTGTCGTCTCTGCTGTTGGATTCTGCTCAGGTTTCATGTTTCTTGGTGTTTAAGTCCAACTCGTAAATTTTCAACTCGAATTTACTTCTGCCTTTCAAAACAACTCAATTCTGTTTATATTTATCAAATAATAATTTAGATGTTTTTGTCTTGAAGTTCATTCATTGGCTTCTTTTTTAATAGTGTGAGCTCAGTGGTTAAGGCTCTGGGTTACTGATCAGGACGGCTCCCACTCTTGGGCCCTCGAGCAAGGCCCCTAACCCCCTGTGCCCCGGGGGCGCTGTTTTAGCTTTATTCAGCTATTTAATTCTATTCTAAAATATAATGAGAGATTTGCTGTTTGCTGATTATTGTTACTGAAGTTCATTTATTTATTTTGTTCATTTGTTGGTTTTTCCATCTTGTATTTTCGACACGTTAACTTGAATCTTATTTGTAAGAAATCTCCACTGTGGTGATGCGAGTTGAAGGGCCCCTGTGCAGTGGATAATGTTGTGTATAAGGATTGTGTCTACGAAGGTTTTAGAAATATGAAATATTTCAAATATACTAAAGTAAACCAACTTTGCCTGCTTTTACAGAAGGTCAGATGTTCCTCGTGTCTCATCTCCTACCGACAGCTGTTACTCAGTGATTAACATGTTGGGCTTTGGATCAGAAGGTCATGAGTTTAAATCCAATCACCAACAAGCTGTCACTGCTGGGCCCCTGGGTAAGGCCCTTAACCCCTTAACTGCTCAGTGGAAAAAATGAGATAATTGTAAGTCACTGAGGATTAAAGCATCTGCCAAATGCCAGCCATGTAAATGAAGCATGTGATCAGACAATACTCTGATGGATTTGATCCAGACATGTGGAGTTCATGCAGCTTGAGTAAAAAACTCAACAAAAAGGGAAATACTGAAATTTAAAAGACTGAAAGTCCGTGTTATATTACTGAATGAAAATTATAATTAATTAGGTGATAATCTGAAATAGAGCTCCTTATGTAAATCTACAGAAACCATGGAGTCCCCCTGGGGTTTCTCTGGGGTTCCTCTGGGGTTCCCCTGGGGTTCCTGTGTTTCTCCGAATCTGGGCCCTGGCTATCAGGAGATGGAGGGCTGCTGTAAACTCTATGTTTATCAATGACATTTAGCTGGTGTTAGCGTGGTGAACGCAGACTCTGTAATCTGTCTGTACACATCTGCATGTACACATCTGCACCAAGTTGTCCTGATGTCAGATGTCACCCTGTTAATATGGACGGCGGAACGCTTTCCAGACGGAGCGTTCCTCCGCGTTTGGCTGCGATTCTTCCCCTCTTTTATGTGTAGACTCCTGATTATCGCTACGTTTTTGATGTTGAGGGAAACGAGGTTGTGATTGACAGCTTGGCTGGAACTGAACAGTTCCTCTTCCTCCTCCACCTATCTGAGTGCACACAGCCCCAAAGAGAGGGAGAGAGAGGGGGAGGGAGAGTGGGAAGAAACAGACGACAACAAAATAACAATGGTGTGGATCGCATTTAATTATCCTCCTCCCTTCAGTAGACTTCGAAGCAGAACTGATGTCTTGAATTTAATTTCCGTCACTAAAACAATGGCGTTTTTGGCACATTGTTAATAAGCGCAACCTGTTTCCACGTCGAGGCGACAAAGAAAAGGCCATTTGACTCAGGAAAAGTAATTATGCTGCACTGGCAGACCGGCGGACGATACGAGAACAAAAGCGCAGCTTCTGAATTCAGCACAGCATTCCACAATGAGAATTCTTCATCAGCATGGCGGGAAGATGAGAATTAGTGTGTTCACACACACACACACACACACACACACACACACACACACACACACACACACACCCCATGGCATGTTTCTGCAGGTACAATGAATGCCAGAACTTTGAAATTGTGATTACATCTCATTATCTTTGGAAACAGCATCACATCGAGCTTTGTACAGAAATGAAAATGTTTCTCACCTGGTTGTGCAAAGATTTCCATTTTCAGCGTCTGAGAAAACACCTCGCTGTGTGGGAATACTGCTGCAGCCTTCACAAGCACACAAATCAGAACTGGCAGCTTGGAGATGCCAACCTTTCCATGCCAAATTCATATCTTCACAGTTCTGGATTCAATCGGCCTGTAACGTTCAGACTGGCTCCGAGCACCCCACCATAGTGTGTGTGTGTGTGTGTGTGTGTGTGTGTGTGTGTGTGTGTGTGTGTGTGTGTGTGGGCACAATGTAATTGTAGGATAAGATTTTGAAGATGGGCTTTAAGAATTTTCCGCGTTAATGAAAGTCTGAGGCGATATGTGTGAGCAGCGGATATTACAGCGGCGTTCTGCTCCCATTGTCCAACACACCAGTGCTTTATTGAAGAGCTGTGAAATAGCTTTATCACGTTATTAAGGGTTGTGTGTCTGCTCGCCGGGTTTGTGTTGTTGCAGTGTTTCAGTAGCTGCAGACAGGAGACGGAGTGTGACTGAGGAAATAAACAAGATTCACCTTCTTTAAATAAGAAGCTTTAAGAAGTTTTTCCACACGGTTGTATCTGCATTCATAAACATTCCGTTTATGCTATGTCATGTCCACAAGGTGGCGCCTTCACAATTAAATGTTTATTTATTTCGGTAATTTTTTTTGTTCGTTTAACTTGTTTATATTTATAATTCAACAATTTTTATAATGTGTATATTTTGACTGGTAGACTAAATACGTTTTTGATTTTCCAAGATTTATGTGATATCACAGGTTTGGGTTATATTAATACGTATCGCATCATACTTGGTGGTACAGGTCACTTCCTGGTTCACCGCATGTGAGAAAAAGCCACGATGAGTATTGAAAGCTGCAATGCTTATTGTAAAGTACGATGTGTTCAATGAAAATATGAGTTTGTGCAAGAAGTTACCACTCAGTCCACAAGCAGGCTAAGTGGTATGTAGGTTTATTTTCTGTTTTATGTCTAAATTTAATGTTGTATTTTTCTTTGAAACTGAATGTATTTGTGTAAATTTATCCTTTTTTTTTACGCATTTTTACGCAAGTATGTCAGTGGTCTGGCCAAGAGAGCTATCAAAGGGCATTTCATGGTGGGAACAGAAGCCACTTATATTGCTGCTTGGAACACACTCGACGACCGATTCGGAAATCCATTCCTAGTTGGCAAGTCATATCGTGACTATCGAGTCATAAGATACAGTCATGGCATAAGATCGCTAGCAAAGACACTAAAGATCTCCGTGAGTTTGTCGATTTCCTAAGCAGTGTTGAATCAGCCATGCCTTATGTTCAAGGTTTACCAGTTCTGAATGATTTTGTCGAGAATGTTAGCCAAATTACCAGAGTGGTTTAGTTCTCGTTGGAACAGAGCAGTTTCAGAGTTTCAAGACGAATATAAAAGATTTCCTGATTTCAAATACTTTGTCGAATTTCTCAACAAAGAAGCAAGAATTGCATGCAAGAAAGGTCTAAGCAAACCGATCAGGAGCATTGTAAATTTCAACGGAATCGCAGCTCAGGAGTGAAGACATTCACCACTAATTCTAGTGAAAGGACTGGTGTTTTGTGTGTCTTTTGTAAAAGATACGGTCACGCTCTCCATAGGTGTGGAAAGATTATGGAAAAACCAGTAGAAGAAAGAGTGAAATTTGTACAATCAGAAAGGCTGTGCTTTGGCTGTCTTTAAACAGACCATAATTCCAAGAGCTGTACTGCCAGATGTTTGTGTGACAAATGTGAAAAGTCTCATCCTACATGTCTTCACCAAGATCGTGAAAACAAATACTCAGGTCCAAGAGTCAAGGTCATCCAAGAGCAGTCAAATGCCATCCAAAGCCCTGGAGAAAGAACAGCTGAGCTGCAAACAATAAAAGAGTCCAAATCAGTGACTTCAAATAGAGTAATCCAAGAAAAGAAATGGCACTCATACCTCATCAATTATTCCAGTTTATATGTCAACCACAGCTGAACCAGAGAAAGAGATTCTTGTGTACGCCTTGCTTTATACTCAAAGCGACACTACGTTTATCCTAAAGGATACAGCTGAAACACTTAACATCAAGAAAGAATCTGTGAAGTTTAAGATTTCTACAATAACTTCCAAAATAAAGGTTGTATCTAGTCAAAAACTGAATGGTCTTCATGTAGGAGGCATTATGTCTGAAGTAAGAATCCAACTCCCAACGACTTACACTAGAGACTACATACCGGCAAACAAATCTCATATACCCACATGTGAGACTGCAAAAAACTGGCCTCATCTAGAACATCTGACAAATCAAATGTCTCCTAAACTTGACTGCAAAGTTGGCTTGTTAGTCGGCTATGATTGTCCTCAAGCTTTACTCCCCAGAGAGGTTATCTGCGGTAAAGAAGTTCAACCTTTTGCACAAAGATCTGTGTTGGGTTGGAGTATCAATGGATACAATGACTACCATGATGACAATGAAGATGAAATTGGTGTGAGTCATAGGATCATTGTCAAACAAGTTGTTGAATCATCTTACAAACTCAAGTCTGAAATTCACTTTGTGTGTAGGAACAAGGTTAAGGAAATCACTTCTACGGATATTCTCAAAGTCTTTGAGTCGGATTTTGCTAAAAGGAATAAGCAAGAATTCTCTGTGTCACAAGACCTGCAGTTTTTAGAGAGAGTTAAACGAAGGCATTAAGGAAAATCAAGATGGACACTGCGAAATGCCATTGCTGTTTAAGGGTGAGAGCCCAAATCTGCCAAACAACAAGGCTTGTGCAGAATATCGACTTAAATCCCTAGAGGAATGTCTAAGGAAGGATGAGCAATATTACAGAGACTACCTGGCTTTCATGACGGCGATGATAACCAGAGGCGACACGAAAAAGTTTCCTGAGGTGAAAATAAGCAATCAGCAGCAATGGTATATACCTCATCATAGGGTTTACAACCCACAGAAGCCAGGCAAGATCCGCATCGTTTTTGATTGCTCAGCAAGATTTCAGAGTACTTATCTTAATGACCATTTACTGAAAGTGCCTGATCTTACAAATACCCTTATTGGAGTCTTGTGTCGTTTTTGGAAAGGGCAGGTGGCCATAATGTGTGATGTATATATATATCCCTTTATTCAGTTCTATAGTGTTTATGTCGGTGTTGATGTCCCTGTCGATGTTGGTATTGAAGTCAAGTGTAATAAACATCAGTAAAAGAACCTTGGTCTTCGGATTGTGACTAAGGGCGGCATAACGGTTACTAATCAACCCCAATACAGCCCCAACCCCAGTTCATCAAACCCAATACAGCCCCAACCCCAGTTCATCAAACCCAATACAGCCCCAACCCCAGTTCATCAAACCCAATAACACCCCAACCCCAGTTCATCAACCCCAATACAGCCCCAACCCCAGTTCATCAAACCCAATAACACCCCAACCCCAGTTCATCAACCCCAATACAGCCCCAACCCCAGTTCATCAACCCCAATAAAACCCCAACCCCAGTTCATCAAACCCAATAACACCCCAACCCCAGTTCATCAACCCCAATACAGCCCCAACCCCAGTTCATCAACCCCAATAAAACCCCAACCACAGTTCATCAACCCCAATAACACCCCAACCCCAGTTCATCAACCCCAATTAAACCACAACCCCAGTTCATAAACCCAAATACAGCCCCAACCAGCAAAGAAAGCCACTAGAGGGCTTTGGATTAAGAGGGCAGAATTGTTTGCCCTCACCAGGTCAGGGACAAACTTACTTATAAAGAACATATCCACTTTTAATCACCACATTATCTGTGTAAAGCTGCTTTGAGACAATGTCCATTGTTAATCGCACTATACAAATAAAAATTAATTGAATTGAATTGTGGGCAATTGCTACTGGGACACAGGCCGGGGTCTGATCAACCCCAGCTGGGTTGCCTGGACGAGGGTGTCTGATGTTAAAAGGCCTGAAACACTCAATGACCCCAGGATACATCAATGATTTCTGATTTCTGGTTTCTGATGAAGTGGGCGGAGTCTAAGAGCCAGACCATCAAGATACAAACAAAATACAGCAATATAATATATTTATTATATATGTATATATGTATATATTATATATATTATATGCTGAGTCATTAAAAGTTAACTGTCATCACCACTCAGTCATGTTCACTGATATCTGGATCTTTGTAAGAAACTGGGAATTTACCGATTTCAGTTGATCTGTACCCCAGTGCAGAAAAACTCGCCTCATTCTGAGCTCCTTTGAGTAATTGAGCTCGGCACTGAACGGCCTCCTACAGCTCGTCCTTCCCACCTCACCAACGCTGCTTTGAAGTCTGCAGTAATTAACCCCCGTCTGAGAAGCTTCAACATTAACCTGGATGCTTGTTAAGACTGTTTTCACACATAATGAGCCTCAATCTTCCAGAGAAATGCTTTAAACATGTAAACATGACCGATCAGATCTCCTGACAGTGCTCAGGGTATCTCTAAACAGTAGCACTGCAAAAAAAACTTTCACATATTTTTAAGATTTAGAAACATGATCTGCCAACAGAACAGACGAGTTCAAGCTAAATGAAAATGTCTAGAAAGATCTTTAGTGATATTTATCTTATTGTATCGTATAACAGGACATAAATGTAATAAATGCAATGATATTCAAGATTTTTTGTATTTGCTAAAATGTCAGTTATTGCAGAGAGGACAGAATGTGAACTGCTGGACACATGATCTAACTTCCTGTATAATCCTAACCCTGAAATCTTAACCTCTACCCTAAGGGAAGTGGGAGCTCAGTGTGAACGGCATTGGATTCTGAATTGGAAGGTCAAAAGTTCAAACCCCAGGACCACAGGATAAGGGCATCTGCAAAATACTATATATATAACAGCAAAGCCCTAACTGTTCATTCTACTCCTGACCCTAATACCTAAACCTTAATCTTGTCCACTAATGCAATCCCCTGTCCCTTAATTCTAACCCCTAATTATTTTCCTTCAGGGATGAAGTAAATTCTTTGTTAACGCACTTATCCAGAGTGAATAGGGATCAACTTATAAATAATAAACTTACAGGCACTGAACTTCTACATCCCAACTTTATAACCTCTTTATCTCTGTAAAGCTGCTCTGGGATAATGTTCACTGTTTAATATGCCACATTAATAAAACTTGATGGAATTCAATCAAATTGAACAAAATGGATTTGAATTGATTGAATTGAACTGAACTAAAGTGAATTAAAGTGAAGTGAAGTGAAGTGAAGTGAAGTGAAGTCATTCCATGGATTTCTGACCTGATTCTGCCCAGGTATGAAACTCTGGGTATGATTAGGTCTCCCTCTGCAGTGATTAGCGTTAGCTTGTATCTTCTAGTACTTGGTACCTCACAGGGTTCATCAGTTCATGACCCTTGCTGAAGGACCTCCACACTGTGGAGTGAACATGTGTTCTACAACAGGTTTACTGGCAGCACTATTTTGTATTTTGTGTTTTGTGTATTTGTCATACACTATTTGTCAGGGTTCAGGAGGAACGTTGTTTTATTTCACTGCGTCAGATATTTATGGTTGAGACGACAATGAAAGCTTCTTGACTTGACTGTGTCTGCTTTTTTTATTTCTTTTTGTGACTGAGAATCTGATTCAGACCTACGCCGCTGATGTTTTAGCGCTAGCTTGTAGCAAAGACTTGTATGGAACTTCGAGTGACCACTGGCTTTCACTTGCCTTTCAATTTCACTGAAAATTGTAGCTATTGCATTCCCTCTGTCTCAGCAGAAGCACTTCAAAGCTTTTAGCTGCAGGGACTTTGATCTTTTCTTTGAACTTTACCCAGAATTGCGGCGCGGTTAAATTTTCACCCGCACTACTCGGAATAACAATCTGAGCAAACAGAAGACCCGTTGTAAAGTCTGGATTTGAGGCCCAGCATCTATTTATTATTATTTTTAGTGAGTGACAGCAGGAAAGAAAAGCAATATGACTTCTACGGCTCTTTGTGTCTCCTCCACAATCTGACATTTCTGCATCGTTCTCTAACTCAGCTGTCTGTTCTGACAAGAGTCTCGTCATCTCCGACTGCTGCTCCTCGTTTGTAGTTATGTTAGTCCTTTGGGAATGAGGACGTGTTGAGATGCCTGCTGGATCCTCATCCATCATTCTGCATTTCATTGCTCACTTTGTGACCGCGCTGTGAACTTTGTAATTCAAATGCTGCTGATCTTGAATTATTAGCAAACTGAGCTTGGCAGATTTAGTCAAATTAGCATATCCACTTTAGCAAGATTAATGTACAAAGAAAATATCCAAGCTGTGAAACCTCAAGCTGCGAACCCATGAACTGTCCATCTAATTACTGCTGTCTGGCTTTTAATCAAAGTGAATTTCTGATAGTTAAACGTTCCCACCTTCTGTTTTTAGATGGAACTCTTCCAGTCAGGGAAACCTTAATATACACGGGTTCTCCTGAATGGTGTCTGTAAAGCAAAGTCAGAAGCTCTGTGACTTTTAAAGTTGAAGTGGAGTTTAAGTTTAGATGCAAACTCATCATTATTAATAGTATTATATTATAGGGGTCCTAACACTGCTAGAAATCTACTGTTCAGTGCAGGTTGTTGTTGTTCTTCTTCTTCTTCCCTAAACACAAAAAGCCATGAAAGAAGCATTAGTTATTTTGCCATCTCCTACTCAGGTAAAAGATATGAGTCCAGAGATGACCTAGGCTTATGTTTGGACCATATCTTGTGAACCATAAGGTGAACTGTAAACCTATATATCTTTTGGCTGAATGCATCGGTTCTGCAAAACCCAAAGCCTAAAAACTTATCCGGTATGTTTCAGGACAAGGTTCTTCAGCTGATGAGTTTGGTGTGTGGTCATCATGGGTGGAGTCAAATGAAAAAGTCTGACAGCTGACTTTTTTGCTGCGCTTGCATCTTTGGGTTGATCTGATAAAGAATCTGATTCATTATTGATCTTTTTTGCTATTAAGTACACATTACATTTTTTTTATCTATACATATCTTTTTATACACCCTTTAGCCCCGCCCACTCAAATTTACTATAATTAGCATAATATGTAAAGTAGGAAATATTATTAAACAGACTGTGAATCTTTTTAACACCATGTTGATTTGCATAAGATACAACCACCATAAACTGATAAATGTCTGTAAAAGGAGCTTTGTGAGATTTGGAGGAATGCTAAGGGTATGGGTGTGGTCATCTATACACATTAATGTCAACAAATTCATATTCCAGTTTCTCAGGAACTAATAAACAAGTCATGCTGATATAAGCATGTTACATTTTTATGCTATTTTTATTTTTATTGATGAGTGTGGTCCTGAAAAAACAACCACTCTGTCAACCAATCAGCTTTCAGCAGTCATTTTAAGAGGCACAAAACCTGAAATCTGATGTTCTCATTCATCATTTTTATTTCCTACTCAAAAACCAGTCAATGGATAATTATTGTGGAATCTAATATGTTCTTTCAGTGGAAAGTTCACGTATACAAAGCCGTGTGGATCAAATAAACAAACGGTCCTTAAAGCTGAGGAGGAGTTTATACTCTGATCAGTATAACATTATGACCCCCTGCCTAATATTGAGTTAGTCCTCTTTAGCTGCTAAAACAGTCGTCACCCATCGATCATCAACAGCATGAACTTCTTCAGCAGTTTGAGCTGCAGGAGCTCGTCTGTTGGATCGGACCACACATCCAGTCTTCGCTCTCCACGTGCTTTACTGATCCTCGTCCCCCACGACCCTCTCGCTGATTCACCACTGTTCCTCCCTTGGAACACTTTTGATTCTAAACACTGCAGACCAGAAACATCCCACAAGAGCTGCAGTGTTGGAGATGCTCTGACCCAGACGTCTAGACATCACAATTTCTCAAACCCGCTCAGATCCTTACACTTTGAGGACAAAATGTTCACCTGCTGCCTAATAAATAAATCCACCCACTAACAGGAGCCATGATGAAGATCATCAGTGTTCTAATGTACATAAAACTACTAATTACAAATAAATAGTGCTTTTATATGGACATTCTTGGTGTAAATGACCAGAAAAGTCTGATTATCCAGTGGAATGATGGTGAACTACATGCTCCTTGATGTTCCTCAAAGGTTTTTTGAGTAATTAATGGTTCTTAGCTTGAGGTGGAAATGCTTTCATTTGAACCCTCCTTTCATTAGTGGAGGTTAATGTTGTATCGTCTTGTGTGAAACACTTTTCTTAGAAGAACAATTAAAAATTCTGCTATTTCTCCAGAGTCCAAGCATAGAGCTGGCTTAGCAGATCAGGTTTGAAGAATCGTTCAGTGCCTCTGCTGTAGTTCTGGGATTTAAACTCCCAACCTCCTGGTCTCAGAAAAAAACAAAACCAAGCAAAGCTTTTGTTCAGACTGGATTTAGGATTCACTGGTGTATCTGGTAATTAAGATATTATCCTGCTGTTTATGAAGGAGAGGATTAGTTCTGGCTTCTTAACCTTAATGAGAAGAACACAATAGCTCAGGAACCTTCATGGTGGAGGTCCGTATACACCACAGCTCTTTGTTGCTTGCAGTAAAGGAGATGAAAGAGGAATGTCAATTAACACCTGAGAGTCATGAATAGACGGTGCATGAGTGGAGACATGAAGTCATGCAGGCATTCATCTAATTCACTAATGAAGCACACGATCAAGCATGTGATCTGTTTTTCAGGAGGTCAAGAGGCCATGTGACCACTGATTCAGCTCTCTGATTGGAGGAGATTCAGTGTGTCAGGGAGAGAGAGAGAGAGAGAGATGATGAGGATGATGATGATGAGGATGATGATGCCTGGGGTCTGTGTAATTAAAAACATGAAAGTGTGTGTGAATGAGATAAAAAGGTTTTGGAGATACGCCTAAGCCACTGATGAAGCTGATGTTTAAAACCTGCTGGAGAATCCGGAGATTTACATTTTAACCTTTAAGTTTTACCCATCTTCCCCATCTGCCCCACCCGCCCCATCTTCCCCATCTGCCCCACCCGCCCCATCTTCCCCATCTGCCCCACCCGCCCCATCTTCCCCACCTGCCCCACCTTCCCCATCTACCCCATCTTCCCCACCTGCCCCATCTTCCCCACCTGCCCCATCTTCCCCACCCGCCCATATTCCTCACCTGCACCATTTTCCCCACCTGCCCCATTTTCCCCACCTGCCCCATCTTCCCCACCTGCCCCATCTTCCCCACCTGCCCCTTCTTCCCCACCTGCTTCATCTTCCCCACCTGCCCCACCTGCCCCATCTTCCCCAAAAACACACACTTGTAACCTCAATCATGCTGAAACATATTAAAAGATTTTTTGTTGTTAATAAATTAATCTGCATTTGTTTCATTTTTACACAAAATTGTTTTAAACAGAATTTAATAGAACAAATGTTAAAATTTCATTAAAGAATAACAAATAAACCACTAAGCAATTAGAGTGACAGCAGAAACACCGTATATTAGAATTTATAAAATGAGTACTTTAGTGTCACACACACACACACACACACACACACACACACACACACACACACACACAGGGCGAGAAGTGTAAAGTGCATGTATTGTATTGAGATTCTCACTGCTACATTTATCCCAGCTTTTAACTTCCACCTGGAGAGATTCGGTATAGAAATATCTGAACCATCCTCAGACCACCTGCTTCACTGTTCCCACACAAGATTTCATCTAGTGTGCGATTTCACGACAGGTTCTGCGTCAATTATCCATCAGGAATAACTGCTGTGACTGAGATCATCACATCTTTAGAACATATACACCACATTTACACCACCCTCCTGCTTCTGCTCTGCTGTAGATATCTGCAGCTTTTACACCTTCATTCACAAGAAACTTCATCATCACACGCTGTCCATGCAGGTTCTAACACTGTCGTCTGTTATCTCGATTAACAGTCTCTGTGACACACACACACACACACACACTCTCTGTTTACAAGGAATTCCACTGTTTAAATCCACCTTTAAAACAGTCCCTGTGCACAGTAATACAGAGCTCCCAGTGTTCTTCTGGAACGTGTCCTGGAAGTCTTCTTCTCGAAGTGTGTGAAGCATCTTCTGCGATTCGCGCCGGATCTCCACGACGGTGTCAAAACCCAGACCTTCATCTTTATTTATGGGGAAAACAGCAAAGTCCAAAGATCTGGCGAGTAGTGTGGTGGCGGAAGTGAGATCATGTGGATTGGTTGAGCTCGTTGAAGGTGTTCCTGATCTCTCATCGTCTTCCTGTGAAGTTACTCCGCTCTTGTTAAGACTCGTGCCGTATCACACGTCTCTGTGGCAGAATTTCAGGTTTGCTCTTTTGTTCTAACTTGCTGTTCGTGATGAAATCGCAGATTTGTGGGTAGAACAATAGTGTTTATTTGTCAAATATACAGTACAGTGAAATTCTTCTCTTCTCATATCCCAGCTGGCTCTGGGGCTTGAACCCCCCGAGTTCAGCAGTTTGTACAGTATTTTTGTGTTCGGTAAATGTGCACGTTTCCTGTGCGAGTCTGCAGTCCATCACTAAGACATGACTACAGACGGAGGAAATTTGTCAAAAGTGTGAAACTATGAAGTCTAACAGTGAAATTGATCCGTACTGAAAAACCGAACTTCACTTCGTCCCCGAGGCAAGTCCACCTGGCTCCCTCAGCACTCAGGTCCATGTTCCTGTGGGACACTCGAGAGACACAGCCGTCCCGTCACATTACTTAGAAAACCTGGAGTTTAACCTCTGACTGAAAAACACTGAGACTGAAGACTCCTTCCATCAGTTCTTACAGCAAACTTCAACATCAAATCATCTGGATCTGTTTGTGATCCAAACAGCATGGAGACGTCCCTGGGAACATGCCGTTGCTATAGAAACAATACAGTATTAGAACCTGCGTATTTAATATAAACCTGCACCACTGTCAGAGCTGCTGCTCTGGAGAATTAATCAACACCTCCTGACCAATCAGGAGCCAGGATTCCTGATTATAAGTCCTGAAGAGCTTTGAGCTTCTGAGCGACCAGGAAACGGTACGACTTACGACAAGTAAACACCGAACGCTCATTACTGCTGTTTACATGTGCTGAGAGCGTAAACAAACACACACACACACACACACACACACACACACACTACAGTGAAGATGTATGAAACACACTGGTCTCTGAGGAACGTGGTGGAAAAAGGAGATGGAATTTGAATTCAGACTGTGTGGAGCGATTAGCATGAGACAGTTATGACAGTTACAGGAAATTACATCATAGATTGTGTCGAAGGCCACAAAGTTTCTTTACATTTATTTTAACTTCTCCAACAGAGACGAGCCAATTATTCTCCCAGACGTCCTGTCTGATGTCTGAGGTGTCCAGTGTTCTGCCTCGACTTTGCTCTAATTATCCTTCTGGCCTTTTACTAAAGAACTTTTACATCCAAAAGCACAAAAAAACCCAAACCTTTCACACTCAAACTTCCCCCCTTTCACCTGTCCTCCATCTCACCTGTCCTCCATCTCACCTGTCCACTCTTTTACCTGTCCTCCATCTCACCTGTCCACTCTTTCACCTGTCCTCTATCTCACCTGTCCTCCATCTCACCTGTCCACTTTCTCACCTGTCCTCCATCTCACCTGTCCACCCTTTTACCTGTCCTCCATCTCACCTGTCCTCCATCTCACCTGTCCACTCTTTCACCTGTCCTCCATCTCACCTGTCCTCCATTTTACCTGTCCACTTTTTCACCTGTCCTCCATCTCACCTGTCCTCCATCTCACCTGTCCACTCTTTTACCTGTCCTCCATCTCACCTGTCCTCCATCTCACCTGTCCTCCATCTCACCTGTCCACTCTTTCACCTGTCCTCTATCTCACCTGTCCTCCATCTCACCTGACCTCCATCTCTACTGTCCTCCATCTCACCTGACCTCCATCTTACCTGTCCTCCATCTCACCTGTCCACCCGTTTCACCTGTCCTCCATCTTACCTGTCCACCCGTTTCACCTGTCCTCTATCTTACCTGTCCACCTGTTTCACCTTTCCTCCATCTCACCTGTCCACCCGTTTCACCTGTCCTCTATCTTACCTGTCCACCCTTTTACCTGTCTTCCATCTCACCTGTCAACCTTTTACCTGTCCTTCCTCTCACCTGTCCTCCTTTACATCTGTCCTGTCTTACACCTCCTTCATTTTACCTGTCCTTTATCTCACCTGACTTCCATCTCACCTGTCCTCTATCTCTACTGTCCTCCATCTCACCTGACCTCCATCTCACCTGTCCTCCATCTCACCTGTCCACCCATTTCACCTGTCCTCCATCTCACCTGTCCACCGTTTCACCTGTCCTCTATCTTACCTGTCCACCCTTTTACCTGTCTTCCATCTCACCTGTCAACCTTTTACCTGTCCTTCCTCTCACCTGTCCTCCTTTACATCTGTCCTGTCTTACACCTCCTTCATTTTACCTGTCCTTTATCTCACCTGACTTCCATCTCACCTGTCCTCTATCTCTACTGTCCTCCATCTCACCTGACCTCCATCTCACCTGTCCTCCATCTCACCTGTCCACCCATTTCACCTGTCCTCCATCTCACCTGTCCACCCGTTTCACCTGTCCTCTATCTTACCTGTCCACCCGTTTCACCTGTCCTCCATCTCACCTGTCCACCTGTTTCACCTGTCCTCTATCTTACCTGTCCACCCTTTTACCTGTCCTCCATCTCACCTGTCCAATATTGTAACTTTAGGTAATTACCTTTTACCACTAGAGAAATTGTGAAGGTCTGAAGTTTTGCAGTAAATGTTGCTGTGTGTGTGTGTGTGTGTGTGTGTGTGTGTGTGTGTGTGTGTGTGTGTGTGTGTGTGTATGTGTGTGTGATTATTCTTGGAGGATTTCTCACACTGATAAATTCTAAATCTGTCTGGGGGTTTGTGTGAACGGTGTTGTGTGTGAATGATGGCACAGTGATGAAGTTCCTGTAAAGTGTTTAGAAGCTCAGTGAAATGAGAAACTGGTTTTAATGATGTAAAGTTTTTAATCGTGACCATAACTACCGAGAACGGCCTTCATCAACACCACTAACACCATCAGCACCATCAATGCCATCAATGACACCAACAACATTATTCAAATAATCAACACCGCCAACACCAATCACCACCATCTCTCATACCACCAACAGCACCAACACCATTTCTCATACCACCAACACCACCAACACCATCTCTCATACCACCAACACCACCAACACCATCTCTCATACCATCAACACCACCAACACCATTTCTCATACCACCAACACCACCAACACAATCTCTCATACCACCAACACCACCAACACCATCTCTCATACCACCAACACCACCAACACCATCTCTCATACCATCCATACCACCAACACCATCTCTCATACCACCAACACCACCAATACATCTCTCATACCACCAACACCACCAACACCATTTCTCATACCACCAACACCATCAACACCATCTCTCATACCACCAACACCACCAACACCATCTCTCATACCATCCATACCACCAACACCACCAACACCATCTCTCATACCATCCATACCACCAACACCATTTCTCATACCACCAACACCACCAACACAATCTCTCATACCACCAACACCACCAACACCACCAACACCATCTCTCATACCACCAACACCACCAACACCATCTCTCATACCATCAACACCACCAACACCATTTCTCATACCACCAACACCACCAACACAATCTCTCATACCACCAACACCACCAACACCATCAACACCATCTCTCATACCACCAACACCACCAACACCATCTCTCATACCATCAACACCACCAACACCATTTCTCATACCACCAACACCATCTCTCATACCACCAACACCACCAACACATCTCTCATACCACCAACACCACCAACACCATTTCTCATACCACCAACACCAATCACCACGATCTCTCATAGCACTAACACCAATCACTATCATCTCTCATACCACCAACACCACCAACACCATCAACACCATCTCTCATACCACTAACACCTTCTCTTATACTAACACTAATTTACAGCTCACCTTTCAGAAAGAGAGAAAAAACAGACTGGTTTAGTTTTTTTTTTACACCATAATCCACAAAAGCTTTTTCAGGGAATGTTTTCAATGAGTGTGTGTGTGTGTGTGTGTGTGTGTGTGTGTGTGTGTGTGTGTGTGTGTGTGTGTGTGCATGTGTGTCACTTCGTTTGACTTTTAAAAAAGAAAGAAAGAAAGAAAGAAAGAAAGAAAGAAAGAAAGAAAGAAAGAAAGAAAGAAAGAAAGAAGATAAATTCAGGAAACAGAAGAATCGAGTAACTCTTCAGCTGATGGACTGTAGCTGTAACATCACTTCACCATCACATGTGTTGACCATTTACACGTACTACTTCCACACCCAACCTCCCAGCCCTTCCCTTTTTCCCTTCTTCCCTTCTTCTCTTCTTCTCTTCTTCCCTTCTTCCTTACACATGTTTTGAGTCACGCTGTAGTCATTAGCATTTAGCATTTAGCACAATACCCAGTCCATGTATGCAGTTTGAAAGCTCTGGCATGTGGCTTTTGTTCTGGTAAATGTGCTGCTGAGTCACGAGTGGATCACACGCTGTATCAGTGTGAGATAGTGAATAGAAAATGTCAGAAAGAGGAAAAAGAACAAAGCTGAGATGGTTCTCCAGCCGGGAAACAAGTGCTCCAGAGTGAATTACATGTTTAATAACACTTTTGCTGTTCGGATTTGTATTCGAGTGAGAGCTTGAGAAAAGAAGAGGCTGGATCCTATAGGACATGC
Source organism: Silurus meridionalis (assembly GCF_014805685.1). Taxonomy (NCBI): domain Eukaryota; kingdom Metazoa; phylum Chordata; class Actinopteri; order Siluriformes; family Siluridae; genus Silurus; species Silurus meridionalis. The sequence goes on from NC_060901.1 coordinate 1,472,860, forward strand.
TACTAAACACTACAGCCAGGTGAAATACCTCCAGAACTCAACACCAATATCTAATCAGTCACTTATAGCTACTGTACATCTGACCTTATGGACAAGATAATACCTGAACAAGTCTCATATTAAAAACACTAGCATCTGTTTATTTCTATGGTGTGATGAGTTCCTCCTCAGGCTCCTACAGCCCCAGGGTTCCTACAGCCCCAGGGTTCCTACAGCTCAAACGTTCCTACATTTCAAGAGTTCCTGAAGCATAAATGTTCCTACTTGGCTTGGGTTCCTACTTGTCCAGAGTATTTCAGTAGGTGTTTTTAGATCACAAGGGTTCCTAGTGAACATCTCAAGGGTTCCTACAATGAAGGGTTCCTCATCTTCTATTATTGTTATAACTTATGTAGTATTAACTCAATTACATTTTTTTCAGTGAAGAATCAGCTGTAGTCAAACCTGTTGTCATGGTTACAGTAAAGTGAAGTAAAACTGGCATGTGATTTTTTTATATTATTTACTGTTCCAGATTAGGAAATTACATTTACATTTAAATCACATGCTTTTCAACCAATCACAGGCAAGTATTTTACATGCTCACAGTAGGAGGGAATTTTTAAACCAAGAGCTAAATTACTGTTCACATGAGAATCAGAGGTGGGGTGATGGGTGGAGTCAGTGGTGGGGTGATGGGTGGAGTTAGAGGTGTAGAGATGGGTGGAGTCAGAGGTGAAGTGACGGGTGGGGTCAGAGGTAGGTTGATGGGTGAAGTCAGAGGTAAAGTGATGGGTGGAGTCAGTGGTGGGGTGATAGGTGAAGTTAGAGGTGGGGAGATGGGTGGAGTCAGAAGTGAAGTGATGGGTGAAGTCAGTGGTAGGGTGATGGGTGGAGTTAGAGGTGGGGAGATGGGTGAAGTCAGAGGTGAAGTGATGGGTGGGGTCAGTGGTGGGGTGATGGGTGAAGTTAGAGGTGGGGAGATGGGTGGAGTCAGAGGTGAAGTGATGGGTGGGGTCAGAGGTGGGGTGATGGGTGGAGTCAGTGGTGGGGAGATGGGTGAAGTCAGAGGTGGAGAGATGGGTGGAGACAGAGGTAAAATGATGGGTGGGGTCAGAGGTGGGGTGATGGGTGGAGTTAGAGGTGGGGAGATGGGTGGAGTCAGAGGTCAGAATTAGATAAATGTAAGCTGCTCTGGATAAGGGCATTTGCCAAATGGTGTGAATGTAAAATGTAGATGTAAAACATTTCTGTAACCTCCAGGTGTGAATATGAGGTTTGATTTCTCCAAAGCCAGAAATGAACCAACTAACAACTGCAGATTCAAGATGGCCACCAACACGTTCACATTACAATCAATTGCTCGAGTTCTGCTAATGATCAAATACTTTCCACCAGGGCAGAGTTTTTCCCTCCCAAAAACAAAACATCAGGTTCACCATCACAGGAACACTTTTGAGTTGAAATAATGGGAAGTTTTCACCACCCCAAATTCTCCCACAGGACCCGAGCACAGGATAAGGCTGCTTTATTACGGTAACGAGTCCCAGGTGAAAGAATAATCAAGAGAGGATGAGTGAAGCAAAATATTAGCTCTTTTCTCTGATGGTTCAAAAAAACTCCTCTATGTCTAAATATAACCAGATAGATGTACAGATATTAAATCTTCTCTTTACAAAGAGATAAACAGTAAAAAAAAACAACAAGACGACATGGTCATGTGGCTGGAGGTGTACATTTATTCATTTCTGAACATTTTAAAACAGTATTTGTAAAAAATAGTTCTGTATGAATTCTCTTATTCAAGCCAGGGGTCATGGACAGGAAGTGACTGCAAGCCTTCACTGGGATTCATTACTCAGAAATATAAAATAGAGTCTCAGGCCATGAGATTTGCTTCTTTATTCCTGAACTTAGAGGCACCTGAGTGAAATCTCAGTAATGTCTTTATTTCATTTGCGCTGTTTGTTTTTCGTAGCCTGCTGTGGATTTTCTGCTCGGCTGATGGTTCGCTCGAGTTACGATTCATTAGAAGGAGATGGAGTCTTGTATAAAAAGCCGATCTGACTGATGTGGGCTGCTCCACTCTCTTGCATTAATTTAATCGTCTGCTGGTTGGTCAGCGGCGTCCAATAAATCAGACTAAATGAGGCCAGAGTGTGTTTCTGGTCATGGGGCGAAACTCGGAATTGATTGAAAGAAGAAGGGAAATAAGCATGAGTGACAGCAGGGGGTAAATAAAGTGCAGGGGTGAAGTGAAAGTGGAAAAAAAGAGCACTATAGTGTATATTTACTACATAGTGAGTATAGAGTGTAGTGTACTATAGTGAGCACTGATTGGGCAGAGCTTGGGGTGAGCTCTAATTGGTGGTGAGGTGCTGATGTTTTTAGATGTCTTTAAAGTTTCAGTGAGCAAAGCTGTGATTTTTTTATTTTACTTAAATAGAGGTTGGTGAGGGAACAAGTGTTTATAGATGTTTTCAGTCAATCCAAAACAGCCTCCAATAATAATGTTCCCCAAAACACATTGGATTAGATTAGATTAATTTTAGATTAGATTAACTTTAGATTAAAATGTATTGTCATTGCCCATGTTACAGTAAAAGGCAATACAATACAGTTTAATACAGTAAAAATCAATAAGATGTTCTTTATAATTTTGTCCATGATGAACAAGCCGGTGGCGACTGTGGTGAAGGAAAAACTCCCCGAGTTCTCAGACTGCCAAACAGGCAGTACACAGAGAGGGAGTTATATACAATGAGCACTATGAAGGAGATATTATATACCACACATTCACAATACAGCCACCAGAACCTTCACTTCCCATCAACAGACTCTGTCACGTCCACATTCATCCAATCAGTCATTTTTCTCTCTGTTTTTACCTTCCATCCACTCTGAGACGCTGTTTTCAGTCATCAGTCAAACGTTTTTTAAAACCCTCTCCAAGATGGATGCATTTGATGTTTTTTCATCGCAGTGTGGACTTTGGGCATTGAGCGTTTTCACATTCACCCGGATTAATGACGACGTCGCCAAAACTGTATAGGTTCAGGTTTTGAATTGTTTGCACCTGGTTTCACCTGATACAATAGATTAGCTTGGTCTAAAGTACAGTGGTGTGAAAAAGTGTTGGCCTGATAATCTGCCTGAAGGGTCTTTTTTCTTCCCAACATATTCATTTATTTCCTAATCACATTGAAAATGAATATCTGAGACAATAAAAAGCATTTTTTTTCTGATGTCATTATAAAAATTCTCATGTGACATACAGTGTGTTATTTTTTTCAGCCCACAGTTCAGTATGAAGCCATGTATATATAATTAACTCTTCTTATTAAACTCTCAGGAGCACAAACCCATTTCTGTCTCTGCTTTAATTTAAATGGACTTTTCTCTGTCTGGTTAGACATTTAGTTTCGAGGAATTTAATTTAATTTCTCTCTATAAAAAATGCTGGTGTTAATTAATGAAGAATACATTGGCTCACTTTACACTCATGCCTCTGGGCCACATTCTGCCTGTTACTCAAAACATCTCTAATTGAAATCTTGGATTAGGGCGACATTTGCGGCGCTGCTCAGGGAGTTCGACGATCTTCTCTGATAAATATCGAGTTATAGATTCTGAGGTTTCATACTGTATTTGTATTATCACTGCTTTTTTCACTCAGACTGACAGGACACACACACAGATGCCACACTGGGACTGACCGGACATATACAGAGGCCACACCTCCTTCACTGGGACTGACGGCACATGGAGAGGCCACACCTCCTTCACTAAGACTGACAGGGCACATGGAGAAACCACACCTCCTTCACTGAGACTGACAGTCATGCAATGAGGCCACGCCTCCCTCACTGAGACTGACAGGACACACACAGAGGCCACACCTCCTTCACTGAGACTGACAGGACACACACACAGTTGCCATGCCCCTTCACTGGGACTGACTGGACATATACAAAGGCCACACCTCCTTCACTGGGACTGACAGGGCACATGGAGAGGCCACACCTCCTTCACTGAGACTGACAGGACATGCAAAGAGGCCACGCCTCCCTCACTGAGACTGACAAGGCACATGGAGAGGCCACACCTCCTTCACTAAGACTGACAGGGCACATGGAGAAACCACATCTCCTTCACTGAGACTGACAGGACATGCAATGAGGCCACACCTACTTCACTGAGACTGACAGGACACACACACAGTTGCCATGCCCCTTCACTGGGACTGACTGGACATATACAGAGGCCACACCTCCTTCACTGGGACTGACAGGGCACATGGAGAGGCCACACCTCCTTCACTGAGACTGACAGGACATGCAAAGAGGCCACGCCTCCCTCACTGAGACTGCAGGACACACCCACAGGGGCCACACCTTCTTCACTGAGACAGACAGCACACACAGGTTGACCACGCCCCCTTTATAAAGACTGAAAGGATATCTACAGAGCAAAGTATATTGTTCAGTAAGTTCTTCTCAACACTTCAGAAGTTCCCACAAATGTCTTGCACTAGAAGGTCACTCTTCTGTCCACTTCATCCTAAACCAGCATGGGGTTTAAGTCTGTAGACTGTGCTGGCCATTCCATGGTTTGCATACTATCTTCTTCTTTTCTGCCAATGTGGTTCTGACACAGGTTGGAGGTATGCTTTGGGTTGTTATCTTGCTGTAGGATGAATCTCAGACCATTAGACTAAATAGGCACATATCAGAGCTGGAGCAGTAGTCATGGTTTAGAGGGACACTTACTCACTCTGTACTCTGTATAAGTCACTGCCTGTGGATCCATAAAAAGAGCTGCAAACCATCATGTTTCCTTCTCCATGATTGGTGTCACATGCTTAGGACCCTGTTAGTGCATAAGATGTTCTTTCAGTCATCAGTAGTCCCCTAGTGGTGCGTCATGGCTCAGATAAGCCTCTTTTTCTTATTTTGCCATCTGAGCAATGGGTTTCTTCCTGCCACTCAACCTGACCTTGAAACTGAGATTTGCTTACTTGTGTTACGCTGTGCTGAAGCTGCTGTCCTGTGAGCTGCCTGTCACACAAGCTGCTGACTCTTAGAAACTTGTCTTGTGATCTTGTTGTGGTTTTGAGTCTGACAGACTGCTTCCTGTCCACACAATTTTTTTCAAATCTCCGTTTTGACCTTCCCTCCACACTGAGACTGCGTTTTATTTTCAGTCAATGAAACGTAGCGTTCAAAACTATGACGTTTTTTTGCATTGCAGCAACGTTCCGAAAGTAAATAAATGCCAGACAGAAATAACGTGGGCTGAATCCACTTACGCTTTGCTCTTGTGCAGTATTGGGACGTAAACATCAGACGTTTCAATGTGGATATGCAACTTTTTGAAAACAAATAAAAATGATAGACTACTTTCTGCAGTAAAATATTGTCCAAATATTGTTATTGCAGTCTGTTCCAACACTGGTTTTTATACAGACACAAAGTTTGCAAGTACACAAAAGTTACTGGAAAACAGCTGTAAGTTATAACCCACAGCTTCTTCCCTAAAAAATGCCTATTGGTATAATTCTGGAAAGTACATGCCAATGTAAATGTACACACACAGAGGCCCCGCCTCTTTCACTGAGACTGACAGGATAGACAGAGGCCACGCCTCCTTCACTGAGACTGACAGGACACACACAGAGGCCATGCCTATCTCACTAAGACTGATAAAATACACACAGAGGCTATGCCTCCTTCACTGAGACTGCAGGACACACCCACATAGACCACGTTTTCTTCACTGAGACAGACAGGACACACCCACAGAGACTATGCCTTCTTCATTGAGACTGCAGGACACACACATAGGCCACGTTTTCTTCACTAAGACAGACAGGATACACCCACATAGGCCACACCTCCTTCACTGAGACAGACAGGACACACCCACAGAGGCTATGCCTCCTTCACTGAGACTGCAGGACACACCCACATAGGCCACGCTTCCTTTACTGAGACAGAGAGGACACACCCACATAGGCCACACCTCCTTCACTGAGACAGACAGGACACACCCACAGAGGCTATGCCTCCTTAACTGAGACTGCAGGACACACCCACAGAGGCCACGCTTCCTTTACTGAGACAGACAGGACATGCACACACAGAGGCCACGCCTCATTCACTGAAACAGACAGGACACACCCACAGAGGTTTACGCCTCCTTTACTGAGACTGCAGAACATGCCCACAGAGGCCACACCTCCTTTACAAAGTCTCTTTGTCTCCTGCAGTTCGTCCATTTATTACAAGAAAAAAGTTGAGGAAAAGTCCTAAACTTTGTAAGTACTTTTTATTTCTAGACATTCAAAATGGCGGATATTTTCCAAAATGGCAGATGGAGACACGTCAATGTCACAACTTTATCATTTAATTCCATGTGTCTGTTTACTGCTGATGAAGTGTTTCTCTAGTCCTCTGCTAAACAGGCAGCCAGCTAGCTTATTAGCACTGTGGCTAATTAAATAAATAGTGACTTGTATGATGTGTATGATCGGTTTAGCTGGCTACAAATATTTTACAACATACACACTAAAAAAACTAGCATGTTAAACCATCAAAGCCTTCTGAGTAGCAGACAGGCCAATTACCAAGCTAGACAGTTAGCAAAAGCTTGGTGTTGTGGCACAATGCTATACCCTTGAACAGTTTCTCCGATCTAATCTACATGAAGCTAATTAGGGACTCCAGTGTACAGGAAGTGATGTCATACATGAGCAGAGACGTGTGGAGTGTTTTTTGTGGTGATAAATGGATCCTCGGATATCTGTCACATCTGCCACATGTGATTTATAAACTCGGAGAATCCTCTCTCGCTCTGCTCCCTAAAAATAAAACCTCGAACCCCAGCCCCATCCCATTACCCGCTATATTAATCTCCCACCATGCGGTTAATTGCATTTTAATCCTGTTTTTTTTTTTACTGTACAGCACATGAAGAAGTCGTCTCAGAGTCTCGGCTGCTGGTTGTAATTCTGCTACGAGGCTGACGAAGGCGTGCACTCGTCTGCTAGTGGCAGTGTATTATCACTGATTTCAGACCTGCAAATCCGCTTAGATTTCTCGGACAGATAATCCAGAAAGTCCGTGGGCATAAACACAGCTGTGACAAGCTCGTATTTATGGGAGAGACATAAAAGGCCAATCCTGTTTAAACCCACAGCCAAGAGGAGATCGAGCGAAGAAGATACAGGTCAATCTAAAAGATGTAATCCTGACCTGCTAATTTAGTGTTATTAACGCTAATCCTCAAACTGACCACATCAATTTAATCCCAGAGGGACTGTTTCATTCACTGCATATCCATTTATCTGGTTAGAGAGAGAGAGAGGATAAGCTATTAAGGTAGTTCAGGGTCAGGTTTGGAGGTATCTTCAACCCTATCTCAGGAGTACCGCTTACCACGATCCAGAAGGACAAGTCTAAATCTGTTCTGTTTTGCATAAACACTGAGGTGTTACCATGAGTTTTACCTCATTAGTTCCTGGTGCACAGAAACCTCCTATTCATACAGCAAAGGATGAGCTCAGAAGATTCCTGGAACTGCAGCATGTGCACTGTAAAAGCCCAGGTTATGTATCCGTGCCTGAGAGTAGAAGAGTGCAGTTCTGGTGTCAGATGTTAAGAAAAAGCACTTTCTTAATAACACTGGTGAACTTTACTGAGGGAGAACTCCACTGTTCCTGGATGAGTTCCTGGTTCGATTTTTAAAGGACCAGAGTTGGACATTATGTAAATCTTGATCAATATCTGTGTTTATTGGTGTGGACACCCCATTACCCCCATTACCTACATGAGGTGAAGAGCATCCTGGGATCACAGGGCTTTGGGGATATCTCACAGTGTTGCTGTAATGGCTGTAGGTGTAGGCTAGGTGGCAACTATTGGGATTTATGAATAAGGTATAGTGTTTTGTATAGAGTATTAGACTGGTGTGGAATAAAAGGTGTAGGGTCCTTGCAGTGTATTAGAGCATAAGGATGATGTACAGTATTATGGGTGGGAGAAGGTCCTGTGTAGAGTAGTTTGGATTTTATGATGGTGTAACTAAGGGTAGGTGTATGGGTATTTTGTGTGTCAGGTATTAGGACTAGGGGATGGTGTAGCTTCTGAAGGTAGTGCTAGTGGTAGTTTGGGTGTAGGGTATTAGAACTAAGGGATGGTAAAAAGGTTCTATATGTAGAGCTAGGGGTAGTTATAAGCTATTATTTAGACTAAATGATGGTATAAGCTTTTATGAGTAGGTGTTTGGTATTTGGACTAAGGTAAGGTAGGTGGGGTGAAGTGTTTTAAGACAAAGGAATGGTGAAAAAAGTACTATGAGTACTTTAAAGGTAGTTTGCGTGTAGGATATTGGGATGGTGAAGGGGTCTGTGGATACAAGTAGGGGTAGTTTGGGTGTGGGGTATTTCGACTAAATAATGGTATATGGTTCTATGGGTAGTTTAATTGGAATCAAGGTAAGATTTTTATGTCATAGTTACATGCAGAATACAACTTGTAGTGAAATGAAAAGGTAAGGTAGGTGGGGTGTAGGGTACTTTGTAGCAGGATGTGTGGGTACTTGGGTTAGGGCAGGTGTAGGTTGTATGGAGGGTATTGAGGTTGGAGAAATGTATTAAGTTTAGAAATGGTAATACAGTACCATTGCATGGTAGAAACTGTATCCCTGGGGGATTCTAGGGAATAATTTTGAGCATGAGCGATTGATTCGACGTCCTGCTGCCTTCTGCATCACTCATTCTTCTTTATTAATTGCTTCCCTGCTGAATTAATAAAACACACTCACCCTGGTCCTAAAAGGAAGCTGTCATAAATTCACACGGAGACGAGGTCACCTTGTGGTGGTCTCCCCGGCGACCACTTTGATTGACAAGCCACTCAGCCAATTATTGCTAATCAGAGCTCCCGTTGGGAGAAACAGGCGAGCCTCGAGTAGCTTAGAGAAACAAGCAGGAATTGTTATGCAAAGCAGATCCTCAACAATGAACAATCAGAGGAACAGAAACGGAATGAGCCCCATCTGTGCTCCAATGCTTCCATGGACAATCTTCAGTTTTCCAGACAGAAGATCCAAATTTACACTCCGAATAGCTGCAAGCTGTGAAGGCTAATAATAACAGGAATGGAAATGGTGCATCAGGGGTATAGGGAGGCTCTTATGGGGCTCATTGCAGGAATTAGCCTCATCTTCAGTGCTATAACAGGCATTATATCTCCTCTCTTCAGAGTACATTAGAGGCTCTCTGTGGGAGCTTTTAGGAGCCTCTTTCATTCTCTCTATTGTATTAGCCTCGATAAACACACTTCCTCATTCTCATTCTCTGTGCGTAGATAAAGATTATTTTATTTATTTATTTCCCACCCCAGGTTTCTCCAACTGAAGGAGACAGGTCATGCTCAGTGTTCCTCTTTTAATCCTGCACATTACACTATTTCATTTCCTCTTTAATCTGTAATCATCACAGACTTGCAGTGCTGCAAAACGACTCTGTGTTCGTGAGAACCAATTTCACATCCAAGAATCATGCAGTTCCCAATTTTCCCATTATTCTCTTAATAAACCATCATGGACATCTCAGGACCTTCAAAAGAATATCTGGTGCATCCAGCAGAGAGAGGTTAATGGGGGGGGGGGGTGTTGATGGGATGGGGGCACATTGGTGGGCTGGGGACACGTTGGTGGAGAGGGTTGGGAGGCACGTTGGGGGAGTGGGGGCATGTGGAGTGGTTAGGGCTATGTTGGTCAGGTGGGGCTGGTTGCTGAGGGGGCATGTTAACAGAGTGGGGCTATGTTGATAAGATGGGGGCATGGCAGGGTGGGGGCATGTTGGCAGGGTGGGGGCATGTTGGCAGGGTGGGGGCATGTTGGTAATGTGGGGGCATGATGGCAGGGTGGGGGGCATGCTATTCTGCACTTAGTACTCAGCTCCTGAGCATTTCCTTTATTTATATATAAACTAGTTTATATATAAATATTCAGAGTTTTTCACTTTAAGCTTCATGTGTAGAAAAATGTCCGATCTCTGTAATATGTTTGGACTCATGTAATCAACAATTTACATAATGGAAGACATAAAAAAGAAGAGGCCAGCAGTGACTCATCACTCATGCAAATCAGAAGCGCGAGTCCAAATCCAGCCTATTAAAGAGTACATTAGGGAGTCCATTAGTAACAGAGCACAAACAAATACCAACAAAACCCAGGAACTGTGGTGAACTTCTGGAACCTTCTCATTCTCCCCAGTCAGGATGAGTCACATCACTTTCAGCTTTATTTTCTGAATTAACCCAATGGGGACAACATGAGAATGATAAGGGATTGATGAAGTGATGAGGTACACTGGTGTTTGAAAGACATGTTCAGCATCTAATGATGTTTGTTGGTGTTGGAGAGCATGAGGAGACGAGTATTTTCTTCTTCCATTCTGTGACCTTTCTAAAAGACTTGGTGTCAAACAGATCATTTAAAGTTGCAAGCAAATCAATCAGAAGTGAAAGTTGGAGTTTCGTCAGCTCTGTGCACTGAGGGAAAGCCGACAGCTCTGCGTACACCGTAATCATGTCGAGCTCCTGCAGGCCAGGAGGTGACAGGAAGATGTTTGGAGATGCAATGAGCTGTACAGAGTGTGTGTTTGCTGTGTGTCATCTCTGTATCATGATCTTTATTCACACAGAACTCCAGCTCTACAACTCATAGGAGGATTTACGCTGCAAATAAACACACTAATGCAGAATACTTCAATCATTTCATAAAATATTATACAAACTAATTCTCCATGCAGGTGTTTGGTGAGCAACCAAAACCTGGAACGGTGAACGCTAGCAAAAATATGTCTCTTGTTTCAGATGAAATAAACGCTGGTTTGGATTTGTAACCAAATTCGGAACTTCTTTTGTGCATCAGAAATGTACAAAAACATCAGACAAAGAGCAGAAATCTACAAAAGGTATGAGTTTTCTGACTCACCTCCCCAAAGCGATCTTCTCAAAAGAGCTTTCAGACCTTGTACTTTCTCCTAAAGGGCCTGAAGAGGCAGCCGAGGATGAGTCATGAAGCAAGGCCATTTTATCTTTTAGCAGTGGGCAGAGGCCGCTTCACGCTCCATGCTAGCATGCTCATGATGAATGCCAAGCAGCCTCAGGGGCTTTTTGATAACAGATGCTAGCATTGATCTCAGGAGCTGTCCATCACACAAATACCCAAGGCTGTAGATTGCTGTCCATCAGTAAGAGGAGCTAAAGCAGAACCTGCTCAAACCTCAGCATCAATACCTGCTGAAAAGTGCCTTCTAAATTCTCAAGGATAGCAACAATGCACATGAATCCATTAGCACAAAGCGCACTCGCTAACCACCGAAACGCATCACTGAGTAAACCAGCACTCTGATGCACAGAAACACATAGCACTCAATATTCAAGCTAAACTAGCATGTACATAACCGCCAAGCGAATATCCAACCTAGCATGAGCATCCACCCACGGTCATGTTTTGCATCTCAGCAGGGAACCAAAGATGAGCTGAAAGGAGCAGAAGAGCCGAGTTAGCGTCACTTCACTTTGCTAGCGATGTGACCTTAATCGCTTTTTACACGCCTCAGCGTAGCGGAAACTCTTTGTGACGGGCGCGTTTGCAGGATAAAAGCAAGAGCACACTTTAGCCTGTTCCTTCATGTGTGTAAAATATCTGTGGGAGGTTTGACTTTGACTGATCTGCATACAGAGTCCAAACAAACACCAACAAACCCCAGGTGTTTCATTTTTATAATATCCTTCTGCATTGACTGTGAGTTGTGCGTCATTTAGCGAACACTCCGAAGCCGTGTGAGAGTGATTAAGTGTGAGGGAGAAGATGGTGTTGGATGGAATTTAATGGTGGCTGAAGGTGTTTTAGTACTGCCAATGTTACTAGTGAGAGATAAATGGTGTTTGATGATGTTTGTAGATGTTACTAGTATTTTTTATGTAAATGTTAGAAGACTGGTGTTTGATGATGTTGGTTGGTTTGTATTTATAATAATAAGAGAAATGGAGAAGATTCCTAGTGGATGGTGATGGATATATTGGTTAGTATTAATAATGTTAATATTAAGAGAGAAGATTGGTGTGTGCAGGTGTTGGATGATTGGTGGTTGTTATTTGATAGTGTTGGATAGTGTAAGATGGTGTTGGAGGTTGTTGGATTGTGTTTGATGGTTGTTAGAGGTTGCAGAATGGGTGTTGGATAGTGTAGGATAGTGTTGGAGGTTGTTGGATGGTGTTGGATGGGTTTTGGAGGTTGTAGGATGGGTGTTGGATAGTGTAGGATGATGTTGGATGGTGTTGGATAGTGTTGGAGGTTGTTGGACGTTGTTGGAGGTTGTTTGATAATGTTGGAGGTTGGTGTTGAAGTTGGCGTTTGAAGTATGATGGTGTTGGAGAGTATTGGTATGTTGGTTAGGTCTGCGTTGGTATTATGAGCGGATCTGGAAGTTTAAATTATCACATATTTTTGATGGTTCTTTTATGCAGTTTTTCCCCTGAAATTTTCGATAGCGTGTTTTCTCGAGAGCAAGCAGTTAAATGTTTGCAGGATTTCTATCAAATTCTCATCATGACTACCAGATGAAACGAACAAGGTCACAGCAAGGTCAGGTTTCTGAGAGCACCAGACCTGTTGGTGGTGAAGCCATGCCTGTTCCATGTGTTTCATTATGAGATCAATCTAAAAGATTTGTATGTTTGAATGCAGAATAAAAGCCAGTGCAGTCTTTAACCTGCCTTTTGATGTGTGCAAAATATCTGTGGCAGGTTTTTCTTGCACAGAGTCCTGATGAGGCAGCGGTGAGTCATCCAACACGCTAGTCACGGCGCCGCAACCGAGCCGCATGTTGCTAACGCTAAGTAAAACTCAGCTAGTGTGAAATCACAGAGGAGAGAGACGGAAATAGCGCCTGCGCTCGTACAGATTACGTCTGATTTGTGCGTTAGAAGCTGCGTGCACTTTATTTCACTTCATGGTTCTTTTTCTTCTATAAGTTAAACGTTTGATGTTTGGATTGTCCTTCAAATCCCTAGTCCTCTCGCTCTCTTTAAAATGCAGTGCTAGGAGATTAAACGTTTTCCTGCACCAATCTGACTCCCACAGAGGTTTGCTATTTTTTACAGTCTTTTTCACTGCTTTCTGGTGGAATGAGGAATGAGGCGAGTGTCTGAGCTCCTCTATTCATCCTCTCTGGGGAAAAAAGAAATCAATAGAAATGATGAGGATGATAGCGAGGTTCTGAGTTAAAACAGCGCATTGAAAGCCTAAATGTCACCATGTGGAGAGGCAGAATTATTAAACCGCACTTAAAATTCAACTCTTTCTCTCCGCTGGAAAAGAGTCTGTACTTTCAGCTGATAACAGCTTTTATAAAGTCGAAGGTGGCAGCCATGTTATTCTCACATGAAGGAGGAGTGAAAATGGCGAATGCAAAATTTAGTCCTGAAAAACAGATACAGCTGTGATACAGCTGTGTTCACTTACAAGCCAAGATTGTCACGAATCCAAAAAGGAAAAGGTTTAAAAAAAAAAAAAAACAACATTAACATTAAAAATTCGACTTGTGTGTGAAAGTAAGATAGAAAGAGAAGTAGAGGAAGAGAGTCAGCCATAAAACTACAGATGGAGAGACTCAAACTGAGACACATAAAACACCTCCGGTAAAATATATTATAATATTTTATATTATCAAATTGTATCCAGGTGTGTATGGCGTGGTATTTAACGTATCCAGGTGTGTATGGCGTGGTATTTAACGTATCCAGGTGTGTATGGCGTGGTATTTTACGATCCAGGTGTGTATGGCGTGGTATTTTACGTATCCAGGTGTGTATGGCGTGGTATTTTACGATCCAGGTGTGTATGGCGTGGTATTTTACGTATCCAGGTGTGTATGGCGTGGTATTTTACGTATCCAGGTGTGTATGGCGTGGTATTTTACGTATCCAGGTGTGTATGGCGTGGTATTTTACGTATCCAGGTGTGTATGGCGTGGTATTTTACGTATCCAGGTGTGTATGGCGTGGTATTTTACGTATCCAGGTGTGTATGGCGTGGTATTTTACGTATCCAGGTGTGTATGGCGTGGTATTTTACGTATCCAGGTGTGTATGGCGTGGTATTTTACGTATCCAGGTGTGTATGGCGTGGTATTTTACGTATCCAGGTGTGTATGGCGTGGTATTTTACGTATCCAGGTGTGTATGGCGTGGTATTTACGTATCCAGGTGTGTATGGCGTGGTATTTTACGTATCCAGGTGTGTATGGCGTGGTATTTTACGTATCCAGGTGTGTATGGCGTGGTATTTTACGTATCCAGGTGTGTATGGCGTGGTATTTTACGTATCCAGGTGTGTATGGCGTGGTATTTACGTATCCAGGTGTGTATGGCGTGGTATTTTACGTATCCAGGTGTGTATGGCGTGGTATTTTACGTATCCAGGTGTGTATGGAGTGGTATTTTACGTATCCAGGTGTGTATGGTGTGGTATTTTAAGTATCCAGGTGTGTATGGCGTCGTATTTTACGTATCCAGGTGTGTATGGCGTCGTATTTTACGATCCAGGTGTGTATGGCGTCGTATTTTACGTATCCAGGTGTGTATGGTGTGGTATTTACGTATCTAGCTGTGTATGGCGTGGTATTTTACGTATCCAGGTGTGTATGGCGTGGTATTTTACGTATCCAGGTGTGTATGGTGTGGTATTTTAAGTATCCAGGTGTGTATGGCGTCGTATTTTACGTATCCAGGTGTGTATGGCGTCGTATTTTACGTATCCAGGTGTGTATGGCGTCGTATTTTACGTATCCAGGTGTGTATGGTGTGGTATTTACGTATCTAGCTGTGTATGGCGTGGTATTTTACGTATCCAGGTGTGTATGGCGTGGTATTTTACGTATCCAGGTGTGTATGGCGGTATTTTACGTATCCAGGTGTGTATGGTGTGGTATTTTAAGTATCCAGGTGTGTATGGTGGTATTTACGTATCCAGGTGTGTATGGCGTCGTATTTTACGTATCCAGGTGTGTATGGCGTCGTATTTTACGTATCCAGGTGTGTATGGCGTCGTATTTTACGTATCCAGGTGTGTATGGTGTGGTATTTACGTATCTAGCTGTGTATGGCGTGGTATTTTACGTATCCAGGTGTGTATGGCGTGGTATTTTACGTATCCAGGTGTGTATGGTGTGGTATTTACGTATCTAGGTGTGTATGGCGTCGTATTTTACGTATCCAGGTGTGTATGGCGTGGTATTTTACGTATCCAGGTGTGTATAGTATTGAATCATGGTGTTTATATAAATCCACACCTCCTGAGGAGTTTAAATGTATTATGGGAAAGTTTATAAATGAATTGACAGATGAACCCTGTGGTGTGAACATATCTGGAGCGTACACAGTTTCAGTGGAGGAAGGCAGGTTCCCGGGCCGAGTGTGTCGAGGTAATTACAGGCTCAGCTGGTGAACGTGGTGCTCAGCCCGGCTCGACCCAAAACCTTCAGTAAACCAGCATCCATTATTCATTTAAAAGCACAGCATCTTTCAGCTCTATGGCAATCTGTCAACATGTCGCAGTCTATTTCCCATTAGCTTCCTGCCATCGAGTTATTGATTTCTAGACCTCTCTGAAATGGCGTCTTTAATCCGCACTTCATTTACAATAACAAAAACATCCGTCTTTGTTTAGCAGCAAAACTTACTTTCCATTTACAAGTGTGCAGCTGGAAACTTGTTTTCCTGATCATACGCTTCACTCCACACTCTGGAAACAGGAACTCCACAAGATTACTCAAGAAACCTGGGGTTTAGTCCGTGCAGCATAGTTAGCATTATCTGTAGGAGAAACGCTGGAAGCTAATGCAGGTAAAGTAATAATAGCCCTGGAAGCTGGGTGTAAACGGTCTTCATGGCACTCTGAGCGTTTCATATGGTTTCAGATCAATAATTGGCAGGTAGGTGTTTGATGTGTTCCATTCGCTCTAAAGGCAGTACTTTAAACATGGCCAAACCTCCTATTTATAACAGGAAGCAGGAATTTGAAAGTCTGCATGATGTTCGGTCAAGATTTCCTGGAAAGCTTTATTCCACTTTATTGCACCATTTTATTTTATTTCATTTTTTTTTTTATACAGTATATTATGAGTGAACTTCACACCCCTTCATGCTTAGCGAATGGTCTGTATTGATTGCTCTCCAGCCAGCAGGTCGAGGAGCTTTTCAGTTATCAACACGTGTAGTGGAGTTATTTAAGAGTGTAGAAAATTCTCTCGTGTTCTTACAGAGTGAGGTGTTGATTTATTTATTTATTCATTATAAAAAAACAGAACTCATTAGCATGATGAGGGGGACGAGGGCATCTTTTCAGTACACAAGAACAAATACAGGAAAAACACAACACAGTGTTCTGTTCTGTTCTGTTCTGTTCTGTTCTGTTCTGTTCTGTTCGCCAGGCACCTCTGAACCGATCAGAATTACGAGGGTGGATTTTAGGACCGGAGGACAGGGCTGTCCTGTGTGATATTTCTCCTCTTTCACACTAATTCAATTATGCGTGTCAGAGATTTTCTTTGAGAGAGTGTCCTGCAGCCGTGCCGCCAGCTACAGGCGACATGATGAATGTTCTGAAGAACGTCCTGAATAATAAAGTATAAAAACGTCCCTTAACATCGTCCAAGACGACTCGCATGCAGCCGTTAAAGCAGTAACGACAACAATTCAGCAGCAGAAAGAACCATTTAGTTCTTATTATTTAAACCTATGACTATTAACTAGTAATGAGTCGTTCATGAAGAAATCTTTATTTTGAACAAGTCTTTAATGTGACTCAGAAGAACGAGTTGTACCAAAGAGTGATTTGTTCGTTTTCTACGTGACGCATGAAAAAAAAACTCCGTAGGTTATGTACAGGAAAAGGATTTCAGCAGTTCATTCTGAGATTGGGCCAGCACCAGTTGTGAGACATCTCGTGAAGATGCCGATCTGGAAAAGGATCCTTAGTCATTTTGAGATGTACTAGCACCAGTTGGATTCCACCTCATGAAGATTTCGGACCTTCAAAGAGAAGATGCCACCTTGTGAGGATACAGAGTCATTTAGAGATGTCCAGGCCCAGTTGGATTCCACCTCATGAAGATTTCAGACATTGGACTTTGGAGATAAACAAACTCTTAATCAATAATCAAAGAATTAACTTCTGCACCTGCTGTTTCTCCATCAGTGAACATTGAGAAGCTTTGGCATTGAGGAGGTGAAAGATAAAAATGAATTCAGATATTGAGCTCATTTATTGCTCAGAAGATCCTGGTTCCACAACTCTAACTGACTGTAGAAGACTGTAGAAAGGACATTTCTCATAATCACACGCCTCAGTGCTCATGGTAATTCTCATTTTTGGTGTTTGTATTGTGGTTTTTATGATTTATGATCACACTCTTGGTGTCACCCAGATGAGGATGAGGTTCCCCTTTTGAGTCTGGTTCCTCTCAAGGTTTCTTCCTTATACCCTCTGAGGGAGTGTTTATTGCCGCAGGTCACCCAGGCTGTGATAAATACACATGATTCACTTATATTTAATATTTTGGTTCTATAATTCTTACATTCTGTAAAGCAATTGAAGACGATGTCCACTGTAAAAAAGTGCTCTAGAAATGATCACACTCAGGAAATGAAAGAAACAGATAAATAAACGAGTCTTCGAGAGCTTTTCGTGTTCAGGACATGTGGGTAAACGTACCCAAAGCTTTTTTAACACACAGATGAATCTACGTTGCTCCATTCAGTGTTGATAAGATTAAAACGTTGGTTTTGAAATCTGTCACGTGTTAAATTTACCACCAAACATTTAATCTTAATCATGCAAGAAGCTAATTGAATTTCCATGTTTCTGATTTTCCCCCAAAAACACTTGACTGCAGAAATGAGTAAACAGTTTCAGGAAGTCTCACGAGTGTGTTTTTCATTTGTGCTCGTTTCCTGACCAGTGATTTTTTGTTAAGACGATTTAAAAGCTTTATATTTGCAATACCCAATAATAAGATTTGGCCCATGGGGTGCTCATGCTTTCAGTGGTATATGCAGCTAAATATGCCTCCAAGCCACCAGGGGGCAATATGTATATTACACACACAATTTTTCTAGTGTCTGCATCTTAAATACTGACAGGAAGCAATTTTATTTTCTCCATCGTGTCTACTGGTTTTGCAAAACCCCATAAATACTTGCAGGGGGGGGAACTTGTCAGGATCCACACCTCAGTGTCCTCAGGCTTCTTCTGGAAATCTGGTCCTGTTCTACCATTCATGACTAATTTCTCTCTTACCTTCTTCAGGTCTGATGTGCTTTTTCTTTTTCCGTCACGTCTTCTCGCAGATGAAGTCAAAACGCCCAGACGCACAGCTTTGGCTTGTACCATGCAATGAAGTGAATATCAGAGGAAGGTGATGGCGAGCGTCTGGTGGTTGTGTTCACACACAGGAAGATCTTTAGAGAAGCCCATCAGGGATTCGTCTCCTGTCGCTTTGCTGCATTGTGTTCGGTGTTTTTTGGCTTTGGGTAATCAATACAAGTGCGTCTACACAGACACTTCATTCACTAAACACTTGAGATGGAAAATGAGACGTGTCTTTTATGGAGCGCACACAATGGAGAACATGTGACACGCAATTTTACACAATTAGTCTTATTCTGCTTTATCCTACTTAATGACTGCACAAGTAAAAAGAACATCGCAGAACGTATCTACATGCTCATTTTAAAGCCATATACCATCACCAGTTAAAGAGGTCAGACTTCTGTAAAGGTTTTGCGCTGCTTGTGGAAACGGCTAGACTATAATCTTCAGGATGTTTTGCCACTTTATGCGGTTAGTAATTTCATCTCTAACAGCCTGTGATGCTGAAAGCCCCTGTCGCTATTCTGCTTTTCTTCACAACCTGTCATCTTCAGTGCCATTTCACAGCTCTGTGTCTCTGAGAAGGTGTCGCTGTGGCAGATGCTAATCCTATACATCGCAGCAGCAGGAAAGGCTTTTTCTAATACCTGCTCCGATCTCACACCACAGCTTAAGACTTTCTCGAGATGTTTGGAGACTTTTATTCCACAACAATGCCTTTGTGTATATTTACGTTGATGGATGCTGAGGATGCTAACGCGCGGGCTAAAGATATCGATCTGTTAAATTGCCCCCAGGGATGAAGTGATCCTGACTTACACGCAGCGGTAATGTTAATGCAGGTGCGCATGGAAAGCACGGGGAGGGAAGTGAAAGCGCAGAGGTTAAAGGTTGTAATTTCACCCCCTTGCTGCCTTTACCTCTAAACTTCACCTGCTCACTTGTATAATGGGTTGTCTGTAAAGCACTGGAGTTTAAAGGTGTTATGTAAATGCCAGGAGATTCCACAACCTCACGTGTGATGTGAAACCATTCTTTTAGTTTGGAGGGTATGTGTTGTGCTGGAGTTTGGATTTGGATTTATATGTTATGGTTAAAAGGATCATGTTGTTGATTTGTTGAAGAGGATCCTGAAGGCTCAAGCTGATTATACAATGTGGTAATGTTCCTAATGAAGAGAAATATAAACGGGAAAACAGATTTAGTCACTGTTTAATTTAGATAAGAAGACTCCTTTTAGTCTAGCAGTCGGGATATAAACTCAAAATAAAAAACATTTGCCATGAATTTTTTTTATATATCGATATTGCATTTTTGAGAATTGTTACAGTATCGCCTAAAAATATTACAATACTCATGTGTAGTGATATATTCTTACACCCCTATATAGCATTTGCAATTTATTTTATATTTTGGCATAAAACCAAACCTGACCCTTCAACATCGCTTCATTCATGCCTGGGAAACCTGAAGCATGATTTGGGTTAAACAATAACAGTGACAGAATCTGTTTTTCTGTTTATATTTCTTTCTGTTAGGAACATTACCACATTGTTTAATCAGTTTGAGCCTTTAGGAGGAAATCCTAATGATGTAGAAACACCTTATTCCCATTTACAGTGCTGTAAAACCGTGTAGCATATTTCCTCTGCCTTGAGATTATTGGGTAATAAATGAATGTAGCTGTAGATTTCCTCATTACACTGATATTGCTAATATGCTCTGTGTGTAAAATAACAGAATGTGAGTGTGCTATCAGTAAACGGGTGTACAGGATGCGTAGCGTACAGACCGTAGCATATTGAAACTATGAGTAATGTTTGCGAGTAGGACGCAGCCAGCCATGCCGATGTCTGAAACCTTTCCGCTCTGAGACACAAGCCAAAGTTTAGCACGTATCGCGATGAAGCCGAGACTTCGCTCTGTGTGTCCTTTGAGACAATGATTGAAAAATCTCAGCGGTTTAAAGTGACAGTGAGAGCACATGGGCCTAATTAGTCAGGAGAAGCAGATAGCGTCCGTCGTGACTGAAAGCCCACACAATAGCAACAAGACAAAAAAAATCCCATCACACAAAGCACAGCATGGCCGCGAGTCGTGAACGGTCCAGGGATTAAAAGCCTGTGGAGGTTATCAGAAAGCTCAGAAAGACGTTTTATATGTGCTCCCCAGAGCTCCCAGTGTGTCTTGTCTATTTCATGACCTTGAAATGACCTGCTTGTGTCCTGCGGGATTTCATGGCGAAGGAGCTGGACTGTACTGATAAGGTCTCTCAGCACCTCCAGCGCCGCCTCTGAATAGTAACTCAAACTGACTGGACTGGTGTGATATTACGTTCTGATTCTCTGGGTTCTGTGGAGCACTGGATGAATTTGCTGCATTCTGGTGGATTGAAGTGGAGAGCTAACGTCAGGACAGAACTATACTTAGAAACCTTTAGTCAGAGAAGCCAATACGTGAGGAGTTTACATATAATCACGACGTCTCAGTTTGCATAGACAGTCTCGCAAAACTGAAGGACTTGACCTACCTTGAGAATTGTTTGGAACGACGTTATGAGATCACTGAGATCTGCTATTTAGAGATACAACAATTCCATTGATTTCCCATAGAAACTAATTCCTTGAATTTCCTTCCTTAATGTCTATAGTGATTTTAATAAAACACTTGGTCATGAACCAGATTTATGGTATTGTGTAGGTTATGAGCAAAACTCCTAGCCATGATGGGAAACCTTAAGAAGAAGCAGACAAGAGTAATGACCTCACCTGTTCACTAAACAGGTATACAGGGGTATAAAGGAGTCTACAGGGGTACACACGGGTATACAGGGGTATAAAGGAGTACACAGGGGTACACACGGGTATACAGGGGTATAAAGGAGTACACAGGGGTACACACGGGTATACAGGGGTATAAAGGAGTACACAGGGGTACACACGGGTATACAGGGGTATAAAGGAGTATACAGGGGTACACACGGGTATACAGGGGTATAAAGGAGTACACAGGGGTACATACAGGTATACAGGGGTATAAAGGAGTACACAGGGGTACATACAGGTATACAGGGGTATAAAGGAGTATACAGGGCAGTGTTGCTTTTTGCTAAAGAGTGTTGAGTTATCATCGTCCCATCATTTGTGACCTAAAAAAAAAAAAAATCCCAGCGGAGAAGCAAACACTCGTGACAAGTCAGAAAAATCGATTCCTCCCTGACCCATGCTGCAAACTCTCCATGTGTCTCTACTGGATGAGCAAAACTCATCAGTGTAAGATCTCTCAGACCTCATTTCTCCTCTACAGTGTTTTCTGAGCATCTGAACTTTAGGCTGTAATTGTGGAAGTGTGTTTCACAGAGTAAATTGTGATATAGATGAGCTTCATTCTCAGGAAAAAGGGATCGAGATGATTCCATAAAGGCAGGTCTTTAGCTAGCATTCCTGCACAAACCATGTTAGCATTGTAGTGATGCCTCACACACATCTGTCTGTTGATCACTGACATGAGGAGGAAATCATGTAAGGAACATGAGACAGGGTGTGTGTGCTGTTATAGGAAACTAATCAACACCAGAGTGGAGCTCTTCATGGAGAGGTTGATGATTTGCCTGTGGTTGCACACATCTATTATTCTTCTGATAGCATTAAAATTTACCAATCTGTACAAATAAGTAGTATTTATTAAAGACTGACATGTTTATTTTATCTATTTATAGTTCCAGTTCATTGATGGAACATCAGTGCAGGTTAGTTCCTGTTGGCAGGTATGTTATAGCAGCTGTACACAGAGACTCTCAGAAAACACAGCTTGTCCTGTTATGAGTGTGAAATCCTCCGTCCTGAAGATTTCAGAAACGGTTCAGCTTTGACTGGTTGCTATGGAAACGGAGGCACATCAGAACAAGGACTTGATCCAAGCCTGTGATGTGCAGCTGCACTACTGTCAGAGCTGCTCTTGTAGAACATTCATCAACAACTTCTGACCAGGATTCAGGGTTGGTTCTGTCCAGTAGGTGACATATGAAAAGTGTAGCTGTGGCATCTCGCCAGCATTTGGGGTGAGAACCAGCTCTCACTGCTGGCATGAACGTGACTGTGTTAGAGCAGGTTTCACTGAGGTTGCTAAGGAACAAACCGAGCTCCTCGTGTTATTCCTGATTTTTTTGTCCTGGTTTTCGCACCTTCAAGAGGAAGTGCTGAATTCCTCTCAAGCATTACTCCTTTTATGTTCCGCAGTTAGCAAAGTTCTAAAGTGAGTAATCAGAGGAATGGTGTGATAGATCGCGTGGCTTGGCCATGATCACTGAGAACATTCATGCAACAGAATTATAGCATTTTCAAGATGAAGGAGATCACGAGCTCTTCGATGTCTCAAAAATATCCATAGCTTAGAGAGAGAGAGAGAGAGAGAGAGATGGAGAGGGGGGGAGAGAGAGAGAGAGAGAGAGAGAGAGAGAGAGATCTGTGAGTAGGAGGCTCTTTGTTTAATGCTAATGCAGTCTAAACATGACCCACAATGGAGAAATGCAGGACTCGTGAGTTGTTTGAACACTTCTGATTGCAAAGCTGGAACCATTTTTAAATATCCAATTCATTCACACACACACACACACACACACACACAAACAAAAGCGAGGTATAATGGTCGCCTCCATTTTATGGCCTTCATCCTTCGATCTTGTTTATTGTGCGTGTGTGTGTGTGTGTGTGTGTGTGTGTGTGTGTGTGTGAGAACTCTGAGACAATAGGAGAATGTAAGTGCTATGATGAGTCAGCTTAACCTCGTTAAATTGCGCAGTAACAAACACTCCACATGCAGCAACTGTCAGTACACTGTTCTTCTCCTGTGTGTGTGTGTGTGTGTGTGTGTGTGTTTCAGCATGCTGTGTAAGTGCCCAAAAGACGTCTGCCGTGCTTTAACTTTGAGACCTGTGCACGCTCGTGTCCCATGTAGGAAAATATTGCAACAGTGTTCAGCATTTAAACTCTTACGTTTAAACTCTGACAGTGTAAATGTTGAACCGTTACTCAACTCCTGACCAACAGAGTGTTAGTGTCCTCAAACCCCCCACTGTCCTCAACCCCACTCTCCCTAATGACCCACTGTCTTCAAGCCCTTACTGACAGCCCTTACTGTCCTCAATCCCCCCCACTGTCATCAACCCCCCTAATACCTTCAACCCCCTCTACTGTCCTAAACCCCTACTGTCCTCCATCTACCACTGTCCTCAATCCCACCAATGCCCTCCAACCCCCACTGTACTCCATCTCCCAATGTCCTCAACCCCCACTGTCCCTAATCCCCACTGTCCTCAAGCCCTTACTGTCCTCAATCCCCTAATGCCCTCAACCCCCACTGTACTCCATCTCCCAATGTCCTCAGGCCCATACTGTCCTCAATCCCCCAATGCCCTCAACCCCTCACTGTCCTCAACACCCCACGGTCCCCAAACTTCACTGTCCTTCAATACTTCACTGCCTTCAACCCCCCCATTCTTCATATTCTCATAATCCTCTAGCCCTTACTGTCCTTAAGCCCCTACAATCTTCAAGTCTCCAGTCAGTTTTAAGTCCTCACTCCTCTAGAGTCTTCATGGTCTTCATGTTTTTAAGACTTGTCTAGTTCCCATAATAAACAGCTTTTACTCTCCTCAAGTCAACAGTCGTTTAATTCTTATTGTCCTAAACTGTGGTCTTATAGAAAACCCAGTTTAACCCAGTCTTTACTATGATTAAATGTGGTTTGTGATGGAGCCCATGACTGTCTGTGATTGGCCGGTGGGTTTTTTGGTGCTTTCACCCATTTTGCCTTCACATCAGTTTAACAAGGCAGAACTGAATAGAAATAATCACACAATAAACTCTGATGACTGATTCTTGATGGAAGTTATTTTACATGTTTGAATGACAGGCTGCACTTTAACAAGATTGAGCAATCACACCTTTAGAACCCTGACATTTCAAATCTGCATTTTTTCTATCCTTTCATTTTCACTTGTCTTTCACTTCAGAGTCGTTTCTCTCACTTGCTGTGAAAATGTGCTTTCATTCTCTCTTTGAGGTTTGTGTTATGGTTGAGCTAACGGCGTAGGCTGATACGTGAGAAGAAGGTTTGGCTTCGTTCCAAACCCAAGATTTTGAGTCTGGTTAGTGTTCTAATTAGATGTTTGGGCATTTCAGATCTTTAGACAAATGTATTCTGAAATATAGTGTGAAGTTAAAGCTAGTGGATCGGAAACGTAGAACTCGAGGTCAGATGTATATAATGTCTCTTTGTCTTCTGTTTGTGTTTTACTGAATGTGTTCATACCGAGCTAATCTCCGAGGATAATTAGCCAATTAGTAAAGTTGTCTTGTTCCCTTCTGCTTCACATTTTTTATGCAGGAGCTCCAAGTGTGTGGTCTTTAAAGTTTAACCAGCCTAACTTTATTAGAGCGAATGCTAATAAGAAAACTTGCCAGCTTTGAGACACGGCTTTTATTTTAGCTCAGTGATAAAGTCTCAACAAAGACATCAAAGTGTTTAGTGATTTGCAATTCTGAGTGGAGGTTTAAGTTTAAGCATTACACATCGAGCCAATTAAAAGCACAAAATGACTCTCGCCCGCGCAACATCACAGAAACCTTTCGTCTCAAAAGGAGCCTCGTTCAGCGTCTCCATCTGTTCTCAAGTCGAACCGCTCTTCAATATTTTACACTGTCCTTCTGTACATTCGAATTTGAGACACCCAGTAATCGGCCTTGATCCAGGTTCAGTTCATCTCATCACATAAACACATTCTGTTTGTTATTTAGCGATATTAGCGAGGTTGGTTTTCCTTTACCCAAGGCCAGCTCTTTAGATTTAATTACAGCACAACAACAGGAAACAGCATTCGCCATCAACACCCATATTCAACACCACAACCTTCTCCATCACATACCAACATTCTAGAGATTCTCAAAGTTAAGAGCAACATATTTCCCTAAAGAAGAAGAAAATAGAAAGACGCTGTCTTGTTCCTTCACAGCAGATTTCAAAAGCCCTTTTGTTTTGTTTCGTAATGAATAATAATTTTGATAATAAGCTCCCTTTTGTCTGAAAACCTTCATACCCGTCTGTTCTTATGTGCCAGTAGTGTCTCAAAATGTGTGTGAGATGGCTGAAGAACCATGTGTGGTGTAGAAGAATTACTTCTCATATTCGCTCTATTGCAAAACCAAAGAAATGCTGGACCCCCATCACGTCTCGGCTGATGGACTGAACCTGAGGTCAGGAGAGATGGAGAGAATAGGGGAAAGACAGTGTGGCTTCCCCTGTGACTCTAAGACAGAGTGTGATGTCCTCCAGAGATGGTGTGTCCTGTGTGTAAACAGGATTACTGAGATGAAGACGAGAGCAGTGTGTTTACTTTCCCTCCTCCACCTCCACCACCTCCTCCTCCTCCTCACACACTGAAGATGATGAAGTGCAGAGATCTTTCAGTGCTTAGGCAAGAGCGCAAATAAAAACAGACAAAAAAGAGGTGTGTTTATAGAGCGAGAGAAAGAAAGTGAGACAAACAAGACAAAAACAAAAAATAAAGAAAATATTTTGTCTTTCTTTTTCAAACACACCCACCTGTCTCACCCTAAGACATGCCCACTGGTGTCACTCTATGACCCGCTCACCGGTCTCACTTTAGGACACACCCACCTATCTTATTCTAAGACACGCCCACCTGTTTCCTTGAGACATGCCCACCTCTCCCGCTCTGACATAACAACCTGTCTCAGGCTAAGACACGCCCACCAGTCTCACTCTAAGACACACCTGCCTGTCTCACTCTAAGACACAACCACCTGTCTCAGTCATGGATACACCCATACCTGCAGACAGACACTTCCCGAATGTCCTCGATTTGTTTTTCTCTCGTGTTGATCCTAGTGATCCATTAAGAGGTTTGACGTTTTTGGGTAACTTTTCCTACGTTTACTACGTCCATTTTTCCGTGACAGATTTCCCATGGTGTCAAGGTTGGAGATTGTGATGTGATGTGATTCTGGATTATGACGCACCTGAGGGAAAAAAATGTGATTTTAAGATGGATTGAATCAAAACAATAAACGACAGCTAGCTTTTCTCATTTGTCTGATATTTGTTTTAAAATTTTCGGCAGGTTTCCCATCAATAAAACACACACACACACACACACACACACACACACACACACACACACACACAGACTCAATTTAGAAGCTTATCAGTATGTTTGTGAACTTTTGTGTGGTGTTTGAGGACACACATGGGGACATTTGTCTCTTTGATTAATTGTAGATGCAAAATGAGAGAAATTCAATAGGGGGAAAAAGAATGTGTGATACAGACAATCTGTCTCTCTTTCTTTCCGGCTGTCTGTCTGACACCTCGGCCCTGCACTGAGGATAAACGACAGCAGTGATTTGGAGCTATCAGCACATGCTTCACAATGCCCAAAGATGATGTGTGTGCTCTTCAGAGATCAATATTTCATACCAGGATTTCTCTTAAAGATAAACAACGGATCTGCTGAAGAGTTTTGATTCCTTTAAATAATGGATTTGGGAATAATATGGATCAGTTAAGTACACTTTGGCCGTGAAGGCTTCACCCTCAGCTTGACCTGACAGATCAAACTGTTTCATCCTCACTGTGTTAAAACCTGGCCACAAAAACACACACTGAAGGCTGGTCAAATGAAACCAGTGCTTAATAAACACTTTTTTTTTAACCCTGACTGATTCTGGTCTCTGTTAAGGCTGAATATCATCATTAGGAG
The DNA here is from genome assembly GCF_014805685.1 of Silurus meridionalis. Classification (NCBI taxonomy): domain Eukaryota; kingdom Metazoa; phylum Chordata; class Actinopteri; order Siluriformes; family Siluridae; genus Silurus; species Silurus meridionalis. The sequence goes on from NC_060901.1 coordinate 1,500,068, forward strand.
TGTACGAATATATCAATATCGTGAGTATCGTGATATTTTGTTTGGCGATACTGTTTCCATTCTCAAAAACGCAATCGCTCTATTAAAAAAAATTCATACAAGACTAATGGCTGTTTTGAGTTTATGTCCAGACCACTAGATAGATTACTGTCTTCTTATGTCTAAACCTAAACCATGACTAGAAGGCGCTAATGTTAGCGCTAATATTCAACAGTTTCCTGCTGTAAAAAAGCGATTAAGGGTAGAATTTCCGCTGGAAGTAATAGCAACGTTGACTGATTTTCCCCGACGCCGCTACGTTTTCTTTATGTGTGGTTTGTTTTTAAGGCGGGAAAATGTTACAATGACATTAAAAATCTCAGGAACAACATTCGTGTAACTTGTAACAAGATGAAGCTTATTAAGCTTGTGGCGTAAAGAACAGCGCTATAAACACAAAGCTAAAGTTCGAGTGGACTGTGTTTCCTCACCTGACGCATTCCCGACCTTTCTATGTACAAACGTATCAGTTATGATGGACAGTGTTTAGTTATGAATATTGTAATTGTTCATGCTGATTATAGCCTGCAGGAAAGAACTGTTCTTGTGCCTGGCTGTTCTGGTGGATGAGGTTCTGTAGCACCGACCAGAAGGTACGAAGAGGGAGTGGGCTCAGTGTGTGGGGTCCAAAGTGATTTTCTTAGCCTTTTTCTCGACTCTGGATGAGTGAAGATCTTGGAGGTTGGGCAGTAGGGCACCAATAATCCTCTCAGCAGTCCTGACCGTCCTCTGTGGCCTCTTGATGTCTGATTTTGTAGCTGAACCAAACCAGACAGTTATAGATGTACACAGGACAGACTCTATGATGGTCGAGTGGAAATGTTTCAGCAGCTCCTGTGGCAGGTAGAGTTTCCTCAGTTGGTGAAGGAAGGAAAACATCTGCTGGGCTTTTTAGCAATGGAGTCAATGTTATTGTCCCACTTCAGGTCCTGAGAGATGGTGGTACCCAGAAACTTGAATGACTGTATCCAATGTTGATACAGTGCTGTTTATGATGGTGAGTGGGGGGAGTGCTGGGAAATTTCTCCTGAAGTCCACGATCATCTCCACTGTTTTAAGCGTGTTGAGCTCCAGGTTGTGGTGGTTGCACCAGACAGCCAGCTCTTTAACTTCCTCCCTGTAAGCAGACTCGTCTCCATCCTGGATGAGGCTGATGACTGTAGTGTCGTCTGTAAACTTCAGAAGCTTGACAGAGAGGTTTTCAGAGGTGCAGTCATTTGTGTACAGTGAGAAGAGCAGTGGGGAGAGAACGCAACCCTGGGGAGCACCAGTGCTGATAGTGAGACACCAGGATGTGAGTTTGTGAATTTGTAGGTAAATGTGTGAAGTGCAGATCAGAGGGGGTGGTGGGCGGTAGACTGGTCTTTTCAAACCACATTTATATTTTCAGCCAGTTGTTCAGCCACAGACTGTGGGGGTGGTGACTTGCACTTGATGTTCCTCAGACCAGTCCATACTGATGCTGGCTCTTTGGCTGACAACTGTTTTTTTTTTTCAGAGTAGAAGCAGGCTTGTAAATCTTGTAACAGTCCTTAGTACAGGTTTAGCTGATTTCAGTTTTTGCCTGTAGGTTGGTATGAGATGAACAAGACAGTGATCAGAGAGCCCCAAAGCTGCTCGTGGGAAGAATGATATAAATCCTTTATTGAGGTGTAACAGTGATCCAAAATATTACTGTCTCTGGTGGAACATGTAACATGCTGTCTGTATTTTGGCAGTTCACAGGAAAGATTCGCTTTGTTAAAGTCTCCAAAAATGATTAAACGAGATTCTGGGTTCCTTTGCTCCTTTTGAGTTATTTGTTCAGCCAGCTGTTGCAGTGCTGTGCTCACGCACACATCTGGAGGAACGGACACATTCGTGAGAATGAAAGAAGAAAACTCCTGCGGCGAGTAGAAAGGTTTACAGATTAGGACTCTAGATTAGGGCCGCATGTCTTTTTAAGCGTTGTTGCATCTGAACACCAACTTTTGTTGATATAAAAACACAATCCACCACCTCTTGTTTTCCCGGTTAACTTCACGATGTGGTCTGCTCTGAACAGCTGGAACCCGGCAGGTGTAGCATGTTGTCCAGAATGGCTTCACTCAGCCAGGCTTTAGTGCAGGACATTGCAGAAGAGTTTGAAAAGTCCTTGTTGGTGTGGGTGACACAAAGTTGTTTATCCGTTTTGTTAGAAAGGAAACAGACATTCGAAAGATTAAAGCTTGGGAGCGCGGTTTAAAAGCTGCGCTCACGTAGGTTAACCAGGTTCCCTCTTCTGCATTCGTACACGCGTTTAAACAGCAGCGCTGTACCTTAAAATGTTCAAATAAATGTCTGAATAATCAAAAAATGGAAAAATGTTTTCTAGGATGTGTTGCTTTATGTTCAGGAGTTCGTTTTTGGTAAAACCTTTAGAAGAAGAATGACTAAACACAGAACAAACAAACACAAACAGAAGAAGAATTGCGGAGCTCAGCGCCGTGGCTGCCATTTGCATTTGGTGTCTTTAAAGACTATGTGCATATGTTTAAAAAATAATGAAATAATCTTCATGTTTGGTTCAATGACACTAATTGTGTTGATGTATTGCAGTACACTTGACGGCAGTCATATAAATCATCTGCAAGGAGTTTAAATCCCAGAAGATCTCTTGCATTGTAAACTTTTTACACTAGTTGATGTTAAACTAATTTTGAATGTTGAAATGGTATTATTTCAATACATGCACACGTACAATATGGTTCTTTGGATTTTCTATTTTTTTGGATGTAGCCTTCCAACCTGGGTCTACTCAGGATTTGGATTTTTTAGTTAAAAATCATCTGGAGCACCTCGGATGTCATGGTTTCCCATTTCTTTTCCAATGTCAGTGAACACCACGTGTTTTGGTTTCTGTTTATGTTGTTGATTTACTACTTGATTGTGTTCACCTATTCTGTGTGGGTCCTTCTTCAGGTTTTTGTACACAACACATTTGTGCTATTAAGTCTGAGTCTTGTTATTATCGTAGATATCATTTTCATATTTCTCGATTCTCCCAAATAAAAGGTTTTGTCCTGACACATTCTCTACTCGCTGCACGTCACATTCGAATTCCTTTGCTGCAGAAAAACAGATCAGAAATGTGTTTAACATTCCAGCGCATGTATCTGTGACTCAGCTGACGGTTTTGCTGATTTTTAAACAGAAGAATGTCACAATGTGTTGAAGATTGTAGGAACTTCAGACATGGATCATTTTTATTATAACATCAGTAAACTCTAACTCATATTAACCCCGTTCCGATGGGGTCTGTCCCACCCTTGGTTGGAACCAAGCAGGTTCTGGTCATGGAACAAGAAGTTACACTCTCCTGAGAAAGGAGGCCATTGAGGTAGTCCCTCCATCAGACAGAGAGTCCGGGTTCTACAGCCGGTACTTCATAGTTCCCAAAAAGGACTGTGGGTTCATCCTATTCTAGATCTACGTCAGCTGAACCGCTCACTCATAAGGCTCAGGTTCAAAATGCTGACCCTCAAGCAGTTTGTGTCTCAGATCAGATCCAAGGACTGGTTTGTCACGGTAGATCTAAAGGATGCATACTTTCATGTATCCATCCTCCCTTCTCACAGGAAGATCCTGAGGTGCGAGCAATGGACACTTACATCCACAGGACGACTCCTTGGAGAAAGTCAGAACAACTGCTAGTCTGCTACAGCCCTCTGAGGCGAGGCTTCCCTTCAAATATGCAGACCATGAGCAGATGGATTATTCACACTATCGTGTTCTTCGATGAATCCTCTGGTCGCCCCGCTCCTTTTGGAGTCAGAGCACACTCGACCCGGGGTGTGGCAGCCTCTAAGACTTGGTCCTTGGGAATGGCCCTCCAAGACATCTGCAACGCTGTGGGCTGGTCCACCCCGCTTATCTTTGTCAGGTTCTATAACCTTGACCTCAGTGCCCCTTCTGGCTCTTTTGTCCTTTGACCTAGGTGTGGTTATACACACTAGTCAGGGATTGGTCAGTCTGGCGGCATTGGATTCTTGTTCCCAAAGCGTTGTGATGCAGCTCGAGTTCCTGAAAGGGAACGTCTCTAGGTTACGTATGTAACCTCAGTTCCCTGAGGGACCGAGACAGGATCTAGGGTTAGGGAACTAGGGTTAGAGACATTATTCCAGCCTTGACAGAGGCAACCTAGACCTGTTGCCTCGGGAGCAACCATCTGTGGACGCCAGTGAGTGCCCCATTTCCCGCCTCACCATCGCCCCACCGATAGTATTATTACTATTATTACTATTATTATTATTATTATTATTATTATTATTATTATTATTACTTAGTAGTATTTTTTATATACGTATTATGAATACATGTGATTATCTGAGTAGTTTCTTGTAGTGCACTGGTGATAGTGGCTGGTGTTAGAAAGAGAGATGTAGAGGGTGCCAGGAAATGTTGTTCATCTTTAACATATGCTCAAATCCGCAAAAGTCTGCAAAAGTCTTTACAGTTGTTTAGCAGTTACATTCTCTAAACATGGAGGTGCATAGCCATTTTATTAAGAACAGGGAACTGTGCAGTACTGTACAATACTTAATAGCTGATAACATAATATATTGAAATTTTGCAATGATTTTTAAATGTGTTTAACATTTATTTCTATGGTGTTTGTATGGAGCATTGTGCTGAGAGGGCAGGGCCACTGTGGTGACAACAGGAATCTCACCTAGGGTGCCAAATAGGCCAGAAACTACCCTGTTGAGTCATGATATACGGTTATATGGCCTGAGAGGTGAGTCACAGTTTCCAAAGAGGTCAATCTGTAACAAAAATATCACCAAAGCAGATCCATGAATGCACATTCACTAACACAATCTCTGAAATTATGTACATTAATTTCATTTTCTTTGGAAATTTCTGGTTTCAATATACAGGGAAAAGAATTCATGCATCACATTAGCTGATACGTTTATTAATATACAGTATGAATCATTAACCCTCAGGAAATCCTGACTCTGATCACTCATATGAACACTGATCTGTACTCTGGTGTTTTCTAGAGTAAATCCTTCCCAATGATGCAGAAACTGATGCTAATGATGTATTACAGATTTCACTTTCATATAAAGATCATCAGCTGTGGAAAACTTGCTGAAATTGAAACCATCCTTAGTAACTGATTTTAGGGTCCTCAGAAAGCTGAAGAAGTGTACACAGATCCCAGAGGATGAAAATGTGGCCAGTCTTACAGAGCTGCTCCATGGCTGGTTATGAAAGGAGAACCTGGTGATGAATCATGTTTGGCCTTCACACTCTCTCTCTCACACACCACCAGCAGAAGCTGATTAGCTGGCATCAGAGACGGAAACCGGTGTCGAATGGCCACCAATTTCACACCGCTTGTTTCAGAAGTCTTGGCTGGTAAACAGCTCAGTGCTCCATTGATAAGCACTTCTAAAGCTCCACGTTCTTTGGGATTTGCTTGCATGCCAAAGCAGCTGGATGCTCTGGATGCCAGCCAATCACCACATCAGGAGCTTTAGAGTAACCAGAGCCAGTGTTAAACACAACACACTCTGAATATACCGATGTCTGGGGACAAGAGTGATAAGCCTGATGAATAGAAAACAACTGGACACATTATACACTGCCAACATCGCGCCAAAAATCACAGTCCATTACCACAGTGGATCTGCCACCCTGTCTGCCACCTCCAAAAGCCACCACCTTTCTCTTCATTAAACACTACAGCTCCAATATCACTAATGGGACCGCATAGTTTTAAAACTTTGAAATACAAGTTTGTCATATGTTCAGTCTCTGCAGACTGTAGGAATCCGCCCTCAACACAACTGTGACCAATAAGACCACACTTCTCTTCCATAATGGTAATCTATAATCAACCTGAACACAGGTTTACACCCCAAAGCTAGTGTAGCAAATTCCCACCCCAAAGATTGGTTCCAGTCAGACCACAAGTCCCACCCATCAGGGTAACAAGGTAACCCATGGGAACAGTTTCATCTACCAATACTTCTGTAATCTGTCGGAAATTCCCATCCCAATTCTTTCCTGTAACCAATCAAAGTACAGAGTACTCCGCCAGTTGTTAGACTTCTTACTAAATCCCAGCACTGTTTTTACCTTGGCCTTAACCTTGATCTTAGCCTAACCGAGAAAATATCACAAGTACATACTAAACATCATAAAAAAGGAAATTCCTGCACCTCACCACTGTTTAACCAATGGGAATTGGAAAACATGGGAAACATGAAAACAGTCAGACTGCAGTTCCCACCCAAATGTTGACGCAAGCACAAGGATTTGAGTCAGTTTGGGGCGAATTGTGACGTCTAGACGTCTGGGTCAGAGCGTCTCCAAAGCTGCAGCTCTTGTGGGATGTTCCTGGTCTGCAGTGTTTAGAATCAATAAAAAAGGTTCCAAGGACAGAACAGTGGTGACCCGGCGACAGTGTCGTGTGGGACGAGGCTCAGTGATGCACATGAGGAGGGCGAAGGCTGGACGTGTGGTCCGATACAACAGACGAGCTCCTGTAGCTCAAACTGCTGAAGAAGATCATGCTGTTAATGATCGACGGGTCCCAACTGTTTTAGCAGGAAAAAGGGGACCAACATCAGGCAGGTAGTCATAATGTTATGGCTGATCAGTGTCTTAGAGTATTGATGTCCAGTGGATTAGTGACGCTGAAATGTTGGTTTCTGAAGTTGTTGTGGAATCTTGTAATTTTGTTCATCAATACAAGATACAGTCTAAAGATATAATTCAGATGTGAGATTTGTCTCAGACAGGAGCATGACTTCAGCACCAGTATAGCGCTCTGTGTTATCGTCCCTCACCCTCGCAGTCTCCTCGTTATCTGTTGTGGCACTGCACTTCACAGTCATTTATAAAACGCCAAGCTCTTCATATGGGAGCAAATAAATCGCCCGTCCACGCTTTGTTTGTTTTTTCTCCAGTTTCCACACCTGTCAGGAGGAAGCAATAGCTTCTAATCTGTGCATCAAAGCCAAAGAGGAAAATAAACACTCCTCTCATTCGCTTCTGCCTCTTTTTCTTCTTCTTCTTTTCTCCAGTCCACTGCAGTGTTTATCGATAACCCCGATTCACATTCTCATTTTTCATTTTGAGTTCAGGGAAAGATTCATATGGAAGATTTCCAGCTTGTGATAAGAAGTGGTGCAAGAACTACTTGGGGTCAGGATGTTGCTTTGTGTGCTGCTCTGGGTCTAATGAAAGCTTATAACCTTCCTCATTCTCATATCGGTGATGTTTCGTATCAGATCAAAGCTTCATAAACATCTGTGGGTACAACATTTGAATGGAATCCTAGAACATCCACAGAGAATATAATGCGTTCCGAAGCCTGACATGGGTACATAATTATGTCACTATTAATTTTGCTGTATAATGCAGAAATACAAGATTCATAAGAAGCGTTACAATTCATTAAGAAGCCTGTGTAAGAATTAGATCTTGTATGTTCTCGATTAGCATGCTACCTAGCATATAAAGCTAGTTAGCTAGCCAGCATTGCTCGGAAACCATTGGAGTTAGTGCTGCGATTAGAGGAGGGCGAAGAAGAGCTTCTCAGAGTCAGCAGAGAGTGTGTGGTGATACAGAGCTACTGTTACCTTCCTGAAGTGATACTTTTCCTACAGCAGCACATGTTATGGGTTCTCACTTGAAACCTAACTAACAGCAAGTTGCGGATGATCTTAAAATGCGCAGGAATCCGCAGCGGGACCGAATGTTCAGGAACGTTAGGAATAACATTTGAAACTTTTCACTAACAAATTTTTTTATAAACATTTTTAAAACACATTATTGTATTAAAGTGACGGAATGTCTAGATAAATTCATTCTAGATGAAAATTGTTGGAGGACCACTGTACACCACAGCAGACACTTCATTTTTATTTTACTTTTATAGTTACATTGAATATTACGATGCTGTTTTAGTGCCACATTCAAAATAGGTTTAGGTGATTAAAGAAAAAAAGGAATATTTAGAGAAAAAGACGCACGCCAGTGTTCAACTCCTTCAGGGTCTATTTCTTTGATCATCATCCTCAAAGTCTCTTGAGAAAAATCTCCTCTTTGATATCCTTCGAGTCCATCACTGCATTTCAGACTGCACAAAAACACAATTTCCTCAATGTCTGTCTGATTTCTTTCTTCTGAATACATTAGGTTTTATACAGAACCACTGCAACACCCATTAATTATTTATGACTTGATGCATAAAAAGACAAAAAATTTCCTTATTGTTAAATACTAATCTAAAGTAGGATTGTACCAAATCCTCCACATCCTTTTTATGCAAAACAGCTAAATGTTTCTCGCAATTCTCGTAATCTTTTAAACGTGGCACTAGAACACTTGTAGATTTGACGCAAACAGGTGAGTTCCTGTTCTTACTCAATCATAGCAGCTATAAACACTCGTTCCCTTACCAGCTTTTACACCAAGTGTAAACTCCTCCCTCCTGAAGCTCTTCTAGCTTTATCTCTGCTACAAACTCACACTGGAGACTCCTTCCATTAACTTTTCTTCTTACATAAAACTGCTCATCTTCTTCATTCAGCTGCTCCTGTTATTGGTCTTCACAGCAGATCATCCATCCTCTTCATCTCCCTCTTTCTAACCAAACACCTGCATGTCTTCCCTCAATACATCCATAAACCTCCTCCAAACCATCTCAATCTCTCACCTGGTCTCCAAAACATATTCTAATAAACTCATTTCTAAACTAAACCTACTGAAAACTTCACCATATCAATGAAAGGAGAAGGTATCAGAGCACATACACACTGATATGTACTTCTGCACTGCTGTTATAGAGAATTACAGAATCAACACCTTCTGATGTTGAACCAATCACAATCCAGAGCTCAGCACCACTGGAGCTTGACACCAGCACACAGACTGAGATCTGGGGATGGATTTGGTTTTACATTTCTGAACCACTACTACTTCAGCTGGAATGATATCTGAGGACAATATCTGCGATATTTAGAAATATATAGATAGAGAGAGAGAGAGAGAGAGAGAGAGAGAGAGAGAGAGAGAGAGACAGATGGAGATTAGGGAGCTGATAGGAAAACCAACACAAGGAAATGACATGGGTTCTTCTGGGTGTTTTCTTTTGATGTTTGTGTTTGGACTGGACTACCACTTGGGAAATCTCCACTCCAGGCAACAAAAAGAGGCTTTTTAGGACCTTCATAATTGCAGGTTTCATCATATTGTTATTGTTTTGGTTTTATTTTAAAGTCTTCTATTTTAAACACCTTTTAAACATCTAGTCACATGTTAGCTCATGGGCTAATGTCTTGAAACACCAGAGGAAATACTGAACACTAAAGGACAGAGTGTAGTCTGGAGGAGCACTTGGAGATCAGTATCTCTGGGATGAGGGGGACATTACATGGTCCAAACTAGGTGCACCCCTGACCATCACACTCCTGTGTGGTTCTTCTCCACAACGTCTGAAGCAGAACATATCTATACACTTTACTGCTACAATCTCAGATACACAGAGAGAGCTTGATAGCATTGTTACTGGTGTGAAGTCAGAGTGAAAGATCTCGAGTGTCCTACACACAGTCCTGACCTTCTCAACACCACTGAACACCTTGGAATGAATTGAAGATAGAAAACCCTTTACATAAAGTCTCCACATTAGTGTCTGATCTCACTAATAGAGATGTGTTGTGATTGGTTGAGTGAAGATGTGTTGTGATTGGTTGAATGGAGATGTGTTGTGATTGGTTTAATTGAGATGTTGTGATTGGTTGAATGGAGATGTGTTGTGATTGGTTTAATTGAGATGTTGTGATTGGTTGAATGGAGATGTTCTGAGATTTGGTTGGACCAATAAAGGTGTACGAAATGTGAAAAGAAGTTTGTATTCTCCATAATCTTAAAATTATGCATCAAAGTCCTTCCATAAGAATGCTGTTCTGCTCCTCATGTACAGGAAACTTCACTGGGATTTTAATGAGTACTTTTTAAATACCTGTGTGTGGTCTTCACTATCTACTGAGCATGGTGTGGTTTGGGACACGATGCTGAAGGTGTTTTCACCTCTGCTCTCTGTCTTCCAGATCAGAAGTACAACTTGCCATCGATTGGATCGAGAGGGAATTCCAGCGGCAAGCGCCGTTGTGTTAAAGGTTAGTCTCTGTTCTCTGACTTCAAAGACTCAACACACACACACACACACACACACACACTCACACACACACACTCACACAGATTCATTAGAAATGCCAAAGGCTGGAGAGTTGCCTCAGCCATTCATTGCCCAACACCTGCACAGCTTTCATCCTCGCTTTGGCCGTCACTGGGTTATCACACACACACACACACACACACACACACACACACACACACACACACACACACACACACAGAGCGAAAGAAACCAAACAACATGCACAACCCTGTGGGAAATCAATATCTATTCCACTTCACTTTATATGTATAAATGTATTTATATAATTGTGTTCATTCGAAACATCAGGCCAATTTCTGTCTACTTTTCTTTTAACACACACACACACACACACACACACACACACACACACACACACACACACACACATACACCTTGTCTCCTTTCTGTTTTGCACATCCAAACACACACCCGTGGTGTGTACACTGTCTCGTCTCGGGCTGTGAAAGAGGAAAATGAGGAGATTTGCGAGGCCAAGCGTCTCGTCTCTCCTTCATGCGTTGAAGCTCCACTAATGAAATATTGATTTGGTCTTCCTGCTCAGATAGGAACACGCTGTGCTGAAATATGATGGTATTCTGAGGACGGAATAAATTTCAGCTGAGGTGTTCGATGGGGGGAAATAAAACACGGCAAGGGCATTTTGTTAAAACGTTTTCCGAAGCTTCTATTCATAATGCGTTAAACTCTAATTTCACTTCATGAGAAGAAGCTTTGACCTTCGATCTGAGGATCTGAGGATTAACACTCAGTGTCCAGACCTGCTATAGGAACATGGAGCTGAAACATTACTTAATATCTCTAAAGGCATTTATAAACATGGGGATGAGTTATGAAAACATGGTGATCTGGGAATGGAGTATTGTGAAAATACATGGATTTTTAAATGTCGAGTTATGGAATGAAGGGACATGGGATTAGGGAATGATCTGGGAATTTCAAATTATGTATATTATTATAAGGATATGAGAATGTAGACTTATGGAAATATTGGGATCTGGAAATATCAGTTTTTATGAAAACCTGGGTTTCTGGGACTGTTGAGTTATGGTACAGCTAAAGTTCTTGTGGGTGTGGTCAAGATCAAACAGAATTGCCTCAGTGAAAGACATCTGGTCCATAATCACCTTTACCATGAGACTGGTGTTTGGGAACACGAGATGGAATTACCTTCTAAACCCAGGCTGAGAGGATACGGGCTCTCTGGATTCAAATGCTCTTGCAATTTTTGCAGTATTTGACATCTCAATATTGCTGTGTGTGTGTGTGTGTGTGTGTGTGTGTGTGTGTGTGTGTGTGTGTTTTATTTAGGGTGTTTCCCACAGTGCACTCGGCCATTCAGGCCCCGTTAAAATGGCACTTTTGTGTGGAGCGCGTTGAGACTCGGAGCTCAGACTCTGGAGAAAACAGGGCCAATTTTTCATCGTTATTGGATGTGACATATCCAAAACGGCTGAGCGGCAAGAGAGAGAGAGAGAGAGAGAGAGAGAGAGAGACGGATGGAGGAGATACTCCTGGTCCTGTTTAACCCCTTTGAAAAAAGAAAACAGACGCAAAACAAAGCAATTTCCCTTTAACAGGGTTAAAGTGAGAAACGGACGCCGCACTCGTCTCTCACTTACTCTCTATTCTCTCTGCTGAAAAACACACAGAGAGAGAGAGAGAGAGAGAGAGACAGAGAGAAGAATCCTCCCATCATCTCAGTCGTTCATTGTGACTTCATTATTTTAGCTACTAAAATGTTCTAGCACTCGTTAGCATCTCAGTTTGGATAATAACAAAGCTAGTTAGCGAGCTAATACTGTATGCTAGGATACTCGGTAGCTAATCTAAAAATGACTCCAGACATGAAATACACACAGATATGACATTACAAATATATAAAATCAGTATATTTCCATAGGAACCAATCGATAGTGTCTGGAAATAAATTAATGACATAAGAATGGAGAAGAAGGTTATACAAAAGCGTGCATTTACATTGTGTACACACGTAGCTGCTAGAAAGGTCACTTTGAAGGTGAGTAACGTGTGTGTGTGTGTGTGTGTGTCGAAATTTTCTCAGCATGAGCAGCAAACTGTAGACTTTACACAATGTAATCTCATATTACAGTAAACGAAGTGTGTGTGTGTGTGTGTGTGTGTCTGATTGAGATGGTAATTAAACCCATTTACGTCTCTAATCAGTGTTTTTAATCATAACCGCTAACAGTGGTGTTCCTGGCGATAACTAGCGCTCAGCTGATTGACACTCCATCAAAACACACTTCTGTTTATTCTTTCACTTTTCTGGGCTTTTATTTATGTCCTCATTCCTGCTCTATCTCTCTTTACCTCCTTCCTGCTCCTTACTTCTCTGCTAGTTTGTCTGATCTCATGCTAATCGCTCATAGGTACTTTCGCAAGTTTCCAAAGTGGAGTCGGGGTGAGGATATACTTTACATCTCTATTTATCAAATATTTACCAATATTTGAATATGCGCTAATGAGCTAGCTTAGTGTTTATTCAAATAAACTGGAGCTAGCAAGTTAGCTATCTACATTTCTGAACTGTGTGCGTTCTGATCAGCTCTTATTTCTGTTTTTTTGTTTTGTTTTTTCGTCTTTTTTTTTATTTTGTGGGAATTTGAGACACTATATAATTAGTGTCAGGTGTGTGTGTGTGTGTGTGTGTGTGTGTGATGGCTATTAATAGTTCACAGTGATTACACTGATTAGGAACAGGTGTGTTCAGTATCGCTGGTGTTCACACTGAGCTCCACATTATAGAGTCAAAATAGCAACCTGTCTTAGCATGCTAGCAAGAACCGGGTTCACTTCAGCAGGTGGCACTGAGCGTGTTCATGCACTACACACTCTATACTGTGTAGCTCGAGAACCAGGAGGTGTGTAGTGCACTTAAAATCAACTCAAAACATCATGGCACTGCTCACAACCTGCCTGAACTTCATTCAAGTTTGTGTTTGTGTTTGGTTTCATCACATCAACCTCATGTACCTTGAAGTTGCCTCCATAGAACTGAGAGGTTCTGGGTACTCCAGTGTAACCAGAACTTGCCTTAACCCTTGAGATAATGCTCCTTCTTTTGGAAATCCACAACTTTCTTGCATTTTTCTAGTGTTGAGTTGAAGATGGTCACTCGCAGCACAAAGCCATTAATCAGCCTCCTGTAGTCCTCTGTGTAATACCCCCTCCCCCCACAGCAAGCGCTGGATCAATGCTTTAGACTCATTAGGTTCAAGAAGAGTTCATGAAGGGTTTAAGCTGTAACACTGTAACAGTTAAGCCCTTGAGTAAGACCTGAACAAGGCCCTTAACCCTCAGTGCACCTGCAGACTTCGCCCTCTTCCCAAAGATGAACATCCGGCTCGCCATTTTGACACCATTGCAGAGATCCAGCATGAACTACAGGAGATGCTCGAC
>NC_060901.1:1518751-1523751 GCF_014805685.1 Silurus meridionalis
TACTACTACACTGATCATCTCTACTACCACGCTGATCATCTCTACTACCAAACTGATTATCTCTACTACTATTCTGATCATCTCTACAACCACACTGATCATCTCTACAACCACACTGATCATCTCTACTACCACACTGATCATCTCTACTACTACACTGATCATCTCTACTACCACACTGATCATCTCTACTACCACGCTGATCATCTCTACTACTACACTGATCATCTCTACAACCAAACTGATCATCTCTACTACCACACTGATCATCTCTACTACCACACTGATCATCTCTACTACCACGCTGATCATCTCTACTACCACGCTGATCATCTCTACTACCACGCTGATCATCTCTACTACCACGCTGATCATCTCTTCTACTACTCTGATCATCTCTACTACTACACTGATCATCTCTACTACCACGCTGATCATCTCTACTACCACGCTGATCATCTCTACTACCAAACTGATCATCTCTACTACCAAACTGATCATCTCTACTACTATTCTGATCATCTCTACAACCACACTGATCATCTCTACAACCAAACTGATCATCTCTACTACACTGATCATCTCTACTACCACACTGATCATCTCTACTACCACACTGATCATCTCTACTACTACACTGATCATCTCTACTACCACACTGATCATCTCTACTACCACGCTGATCATCTCTACACTGATCATCTCTACTACACTGATCATCTCTACTACCACGCTGATCATCTCTACTACCACTGATCATCTCTACTACTGATCATCTCTACTACCACACTGATCATCTCTACTACTACACTGATCATCTCTACTACCACACTGATCATCTCTACTACCACGCTGATCATCTCTACTACCACGCTGATCATCTCTACTACCAAACTGATCATCTCTACTACCAAACTGATCATCTCTACTACTATTCTGATCATCTCTACAACCACACTGATCATCTCTACAACCAAACTGATCATCTCTACTACTACACTGATCATCTCTACTACCACACTGATCATCTCTACTACCACACTGATCATCTCTACTACTACACTGATCATCTCTACTACCACACTGATCATCTCTACTACCATGCTGATCATCTCTACTACACTGATCATCTCTACTACACTGATCATCTCTACTACCACGCTGATCATCTCTACTACCACACTGATCATCTCTACTACCACACTGATCATCTCTACTACTACACTGATCATCTCTACTACCACACTGATCATCTCTACTACCACGCTGATCATCTCTACTACACTGATCATCTCTACTACACTGATCATCTCTACTACCACACTGATCATCTCTACTACCACACTGATCATCTCTACTACTACTCTGATCATCTCTACCACCAAACTGATCATCTCTACTACTACTCTGATCATCTCTACTACACTGATTATCTCTACTACCACACTGATCATCTCTACTACACTGATCATCTCTACTACCACACTGATCATCTCTTCTACCACACTATTCATCTCTACTACATTGATCATCTCTGCTACCATGCTGATCATCTCTGCTACACTGATCATCTGTACTACCACGCTGATCATCTCTACAACCACACTGATCATCTCTACTACACTGACCCTCTCTACAACCACACTGATCATCTCTACAACCACACTGATCATCTCTACTACACTGATCCTCTCTACAACCACACTGATCCTCTCTACAACCACACTGATCATCTCTACTACACTGATCCTCTCTACAACCACACTGATCCTCTCTACAACCACACTGATCATCTCTACAACCACACTTATCATCTCTACTACACTGATCATCTCTACAACCACACTTATCATCTCTACTACACTGATCATCTCTACAACCACGCTTATCATCTCTACTACACTGATCATCTCTACCTGTACAATAACTGTTCTCTGCTGTTCTCTCTGTAGTAACTGCTATTAGCATTGCTGATCGTTTGTACACAATCTTGTACATGTGGTTTATTGTAACGCTTATTAAACCTCGTATCATCACCAGATCCTGAACAATGTGTTTTTAACACTTCTATTATGAGAGAAAAGAACAGCGTTGCCTCTATGAGGCTTTTTAGCAGAAGCAGTGAAAATGAGCGAGAGCAAACACTATCTCCTTGTTTTCATGCAGAACCAGGAAAAACTAGCAGGAAGTGACCAAACAGGAAGTGGCATCCTCACATGATGAATAATAATAATAATTATTAATATATATTTTTTTATTAATGAAGCAGTTCTGAACTACAGAAAGTACTTTTGAACTTCAGATTTTACCTGAGAATATTAAACTACAACTATTTTAAACCAGATATTTGAAGGATGAATCTCTTAAAGAACAACACGGCGTTGTTTAGCGTTCACTCGCTAAATTAGCTTTCAGTTATTAAATCCTACTCTACTGGCTGGGCTGCAATTTCCTGTAGATTACACTGGCTAGATTAGATTCTGTTTGCTAACTTATCTTCTATATAATAGATTAGATTTTACTTGTAACTTCACTAGATTCAGTTTTATTCGCTAGTGTTGTGATGAAACTGAGACAAGGATCATCAAAATAGATCTGACATTAAATGTAGCTGTAAAAGGATAAAAAGTATAGTGTGGTGTTTAGTAAAGCGATGTGATGGTTGGTGTGTTGAGGTATAAGAGGAATAAAATATTATGTAGTAGCGTATGCAGCTAGTTACTGACAGTTATAGCTGTTTATATTGAGTAGCTATTCGATACGTACTGATGTGTGTGTTTATAATTGCTGTGTGTGTGTGTGTGTGTGTGTGTGTGTGTGTGTGTGTGTGTGTGTCGCAGGATCACAGGGATAAATTCAGCAGCATTCACTCTAATATCTCTCTCTGTTCGAGCGTGAAGAGCTCTCGACCTTTTATTTTGCTGAGAGTGTCCTCTTCTGAACACTGACTTTCATCATCATCATCCCCCTGTCCCTCAAATCCCTCATCCCTCATCTCTCTCTCTCTCTCTCTCTCTCTCTCTCTCTCTCGGACTCGGACTTCCCTCAGGACTGTGGTTTTCTTCATGATTGCAGTGGCTAAAAGCTCTGTTCTTCATGTCTTCTTCTTCCTCAGCTGATGTGATGTTCCTGTGCCACTGGTGCGTCTGGTAATAGAGGATTAGCAGCCCTCCGGCTGACGATCTTTAAAAAAAAAAATAAAAAAAAGGAAAAGAAAAGAAAAGTAGCTCGACTGTGCACTAAGAAAGTTTCTGATTTCGTTCTAAAGATTGAGCCACAGAAGCTTCCAGAACAAATTTCACTGAATTAAAGAATTTTTAAAAGTCCATTAAACGTGTCAACACGTCGAATCTCATTTACATTCTCAATCTGTTCATACAACAAATATAACGAGTGACCCAGAGAAACATTATTCTCATCCTGATCAGACACTATGTAGTTCACCAGACATTTATTTCCTAGATTAGATACTATGTAGTTTTCCAGACATCTTTATCCTGAGATCAGACACGATGTAGTTTATTAGACGACATCATCCTGAGATCAGACACTCTGTAGTTTATTAGACATCTTCATCCTGAGATCAGACACTGTGTAGTTTATTAGACATTTCCTAGATCAGACAATGTGTAGTCTATTAGACATCTTCATCCTGAGATCAGATACTGTGTGGTTTATTAGACATCTTCATCCTGAGATCAGACAATATATAGAGTACCAGATATTTCCTAGATCAGACAATGTGTAGTCTATTAGACATCTTCATCCTGAGATCAGACACTGTGTGGTTTATTAGACATCTTCATCCTGAGATCAGACACTGTGTGGTTTATTAGACATCTTCATCCTGAGATCAGACAATATATAGAGTACCAGACATTTCCTAGATCAGACACTGTGTAGTTTATTAGACATCTTCATCCTGAGATTAGACACTGTGTAGTTTATTAGACATATTCATCTTGAGATCAGACACTGTGTAGATTAAAAGATTTCTTCATCCTGAGATCAGACAATATATAGAGTACCAGACATTTCCTAGATCAGACACTGTGTAGTTTATTAGACACCTTCATCCTGAGATCAGACACTGTATAGTTTATTAGACATCTTCACCCTGAGATCAGACATTGTGTAGTTTACAATATATCTTCATCCTGAGATCAGACACTGTGTAGTTTACAAGATATCTTCATCCTGAGATTAGATACTGTGTAGTGTACTAGACATTTTCATTACAAGATCAGACACTGTGCCGTTTACTACACATTTTCATCTTGAGATCAGACACTATGTATTTTACTACACATTTTATCCTGAAATCAGACACTATGTATTTGACATTTTCATATTGCGATGAGAAAATATATTTAGATTTTGATTCCAAGATCAGACAAATTTTCATTTTGAATGTTATTAATTATTTTCATTTTGAGATCAGACACAGTGGGGCATAACAGAACTTTTCAGTCCAAAAATCAGACACTTTGTATTTTACTGAACATTTTTATTCTGAAATCAGTCATTTTCCAGTGTTTCCTAGATAAGACTCTATGTACAGAAGGTTACTAATCATTTTCATCCTGAGATCAGACGCTATGTACTTTGGTAATCATTTTCATCCTGAGATCAGACAGGCTGCCATTCTTATTGGAAGGTCAGACACTTTTCCATCATTTTAAATCTTAATGTCAGATGAATAATTCAGCAGACATTTAAATCCCGAAATCAATCACTGTCAGTTATTCTAATTCCAAGATCAGACATTATGTTCACAAACATTATGTAGTTTACCAGTCATTCTCATCCTGAGATTAGACACCATGTAGTTCACAAGACATTTTGTTCCCAAAATCAGACACTTTTAACGTTTATTTGTAACCCCCAAATCAATTCTGTGCTGCTGCAGTGCTTGTGTCAGACTTGTCAGGGCAGTAACAGAGCTGTGACGGGCCTCAGGGGTTTTTTTCTGAGTAAATGAAGAACATCTTGCAGGCCAT
>NC_060901.1:1533751-1548751 GCF_014805685.1 Silurus meridionalis
GCCACAACCCGTGACATTGGAATGACCTTCAGTGTTCTAATGTACAGGTGCTGAAATCATCTTCAGCTGCTTCCTGACCCAGTTAAACACTGCCTGAACTCACGCCTGCACTACAAACTGCCTCAGTGTGGACCTGAAACTAGTGATGAATCGTCCAGGTGTTTAAAAATACCACAAAATCAATTTATTCATCATTTATCTTCATCAGGCACTCCATCCCTCTGTATTACCTTCTCCTCCATCTCTTTTTTCTCCTTCTCTTTTTACAGCTCACGTTTTGGTTTCTCAATGTCATCTCATTTCTCTCTCCTCCCGTCACCCCCATCTCTCCTCCCTCATCTCATCTCTCCTCCTTCATTTCTCTCTCCTCCCTCATCTCCCCATCTTAACTCTCCTCCCTCATCTTTCCTCCTCCCTTTATCTCTCTCTCCTCCCTCATCTCATGTCTCCTCCCTCATCGCTCTCTCTTTCTCTCTCTCCTCCTCATCTCTCTCTCCTCCTCTCATCGCTCTCTCCTCCCTCATCTCTCTCTCTCCCTCATCTCTCTCTCTCTCCTCCTCTCTCTCTCTCTCTCTCCTCCTCATCTCATCTCTCTCTCTCTCTCTCTCTCTCTCTCTCTCTCTCTCTCTCTCTCTCTCCTCCCTCATCTCTCTCTCCTCCCTCATCTCTCTCTCTCTCTCTCTCTCGCTCTCTCTCTCTCTCTCTCTCCTCCCTCATCTCATCTCTCCTCCCTCATCTCATCTCTCCTTCCCTCATTTCTCTCTCTCTGTCTCTCTCTCTCTCTCTCTCTCTCTCTCTCTCTCCTCCTCATCTCATCTCTCCTCCTCATCTCTCTCTCCTCCCTTATCTTTCCCTCTCATCATCTTTCTCTCCTTTCCTGTTCCTTTCCTCTTTACCCCTGTGATAACCCCTTTTTTTACTCTCCTGTTTTCCTGTCTATATGTGATGCACTTTATTCTTCACTGACCCTTTCCATTTATTTATCTCTCTCACTTTTTTACCCATCCCCCATTTCTCTCTTTCTCTCTCTCTTTCTCTCTCTCTCTCTCTCTCTCAAGTGCAGGTCATTTTTCTCTCCATTTCGTCCTTGTTCCTGATGGACTCGGAGCAGGGTGCCGCACAGCTCCACTCGTTTCTGCCTCGCTAAACACAGCCATAAGTCAGCGTGTAGATCTCCAATTACATTTGAGACACAGCCGCTCGTTTCCATCGGTGCCGTGAACCCCAGCAGTTCAATTCCAGTGTTTTTTTTAGCCATTACTGTAAACCAGAATCCTACAGCGATCGTGTAGAAACCGGTCCAGGCTTTGGTGAGATATATAATAATAAATCTCCAGATTTCTGTTACATCCTGCAGTAGATGCTAACAGACACTGTGATGTCTGAATATAGCTGATAGCAGCGATTAAGGGGGCCAAGCACTTGTGCTTATGAATTGATCCTTTGAGAAATTCAATTTAATATCATTGGATTTGAATGTTTTTTGGTCACTTGGGTGATCGGATGCAGGATGTAGGATTGAAAATGCAGAACTGTAAATAGGAACATTATTCAGATCTGCATTCTGAAAAGCCGATAAGGTGCACATCAGACAGATGGGAGAAAAGACGGAGAGACGAGAGAGAGAGAGAGAGAGAGAGAGAGAGGGAGGGAGGGAGAGAGGGTGGTGATGAGGAGGAGGGATCATGTGGGTGGGGGTGTTATGCAGTGAAGGGGTATTTCATTCTGCCTCATTGCCCTGCAGCTGTCGGGTTTTTGTCGTCTGAAGCGTTTACTGTACATCTGCAGCTTTTTTCCCTACTCCGCCAGTCAGCTTTCTCAAATACGCATGCCTATTTACACTGACCAATCAGAGAGAGCGCTCTCATCTCCTTCAGCCAATCCCGGTCCAGTTCGCACTCAGTGTTGGATAAACGTTGCAGGGAAGAATGAAAGAACCGATAAACTGCTTGACGTGATGGAGGGATGAGAGAGAAAGGAAAAGTGCTGACGTGATTAGCGATGTTCAGCTGTAGGAAATTAAATCCTTCACTCACGTGGAACGTGGAATTTCACACGAATCAGTTTTGGGGATACGAGTGACCCTGAATACTACAAAGGTCAGAGGTCACACCCTCATCATTAGGTCCAGGACAAAAAAAATCCTTCACAGATGAAAGAGATTTTTTACAGGTGTGTAAAACCGGGGACCGAAGGGGGTGGAGTCAGTGCTGGACACGCCCCCTCATGAGCTGTACCTAGCACTACAGCTGTGAGTGTAAAGTCACACAAAATCACATTCTTTCTCTTTCTATTCTTTTTTCTTCTCTTCAATCCCCTGTGCTATTTCTGTCTTTCTTCTAATATCATTCTCTCTCATTCTACAGCCTTTTAATCATTCTCTTTTTCCTTTGTCCTGTTTTCTCACACTATTTCTCTCTCTTTTCCTCCCTCTCCTGCTTTCTTTTACACTCTACCCATCCCTCTTTTGTCATTACACCTCCTTCTCCT
This sequence comes from Silurus meridionalis, assembly GCF_014805685.1. Lineage (NCBI taxonomy): Eukaryota > Metazoa > Chordata > Actinopteri > Siluriformes > Siluridae > Silurus > Silurus meridionalis. The sequence continues at coordinate 1,536,242 of NC_060901.1, forward strand.
TCCATGCTTCTCCATCTCCCTCATTCATTCTCTATCCTCCTCTCACTCACCCCTTTTTCTTTCATTCTATTTTACTCTCCTTTATGTTGTGTTTAGTTTTTTCTCATCCTCCTGTTTCATCTTTTACTCTCTATATGCTTTCCTTCTTTCCACCCAGGTTCATTTCCTCCTGTTTCTCCTCTTCTTCTCTCTATTGGTCTTATTTTTCTCTTTCTGTTCTCCTATCCTCTCTCATTCCATCCCTCCGTAATTCAGTCTATTATTTGCTTGTGCTTTATTCCTTTTGTATTTCATTGTTTTTACTTTTCCTTGTGTTTTCGTTTGTATTCCTTTATTCTCTCTCTCTCTCTCTCTCTCTCTCTCTCTCTCTCTCTCTCTCTCAGTGTGATTAATGATCAGCAGTTAGATGTTTTGCATTATTCAGGCTCTGAATGTTCACGTGCACGATCATCTTTATAGCACTGTAGTGTTCATGTAAACTCTTCAGGCTATTTTTTAAACAACAAGCAAATAAACATACAAACAAACAAATAAATAAACAAATAAATAAATGAGTTCAGTCCTCCTGATGTGGATAATCTTTACAAATCGTAGTGATGAAGATTCTGTCCGAGTCGTATAACGGGATTAAAAAGAGGTTGTGTGTGTGTGTGTGTGTGTGTGTGTGTGTGTGTGTGTGTGTGTACGTACACGCCGTACTCTTCCCTGGTGTGTGTCAGGGAATTTCTCAGGTTTCCATATGATCTGCTCCTCCTCCTGCTCTGGAATGTGTAAAGCGAGAAGCTATATATAAGCCTCGGATGCCCGGTTGCCATGGTAACTGCGCTTCCCTGCAGTAACAGTGAGAAGGAGCTCATCATTTTTGTTTGTTTGTTTTTTATTTATATAATAAATAAATAAATTAAAACCCTGAATCCTCTAAACAAGGCTGTTTGATGCCTGCAGATGTGAAGAAGTGATAAATGTGTTTGGTGAAGTTGAGAAGTTTGTGGACAAAATTACGTCTTGGTTGAGTTTAAAAGATGTTAGAGAGTAAGAGACACAGATGTGGAGAAGAAAGACAGAGAAGGTGTTTGGGTTTTGTGTGGCCTGATTTATCTATAATTAAAATGCAAATGTTTCACCACTTAGCCACACCCACAAAACTCCATTAAAGCCACCTCACCATGTCTGTGTGCTGAAACTGGCGAAAAGAGCTGCAAAAATGTATTATGGTCTTATAGGGTGCCATTACTTTTGCCTGAATGTACAGTTACTTTATTTGTCTACATTTGCTTTTGTCAGCAATTTACAAATAATCAACTGGGTATTCTGAAATACGGCTCACAGATTAGAGGATCATATTTCATCAGGTTCAGATTAGATTCAGAGTTTAGTCACAGGGCATGGCAGGGGTGGGCGTGGCAGGGGATGGGGACGGGGCAGGGGATGGGGACAGGGTGTGGCAGGGGTGGGCGTAGCATGGGATGGGGCATGGCAGGGGTGGACGTGGCATTGGATGGGGACAGGGTGTGGCAGGGGTGGGGACGGGGTGTGGCAGGGGTGGGTGTGGCATGGGATGGGGACAGGGTGTGGCAGGGGACGGGGTGGGGACGGGGTGTGGCAGGGGATGGGGACAGGGTGTGGCAGGGGACGGGCGGGGATGGGGTGTGGCAGGGGATGGGGCATGGCAGCGGTGGGCGTGGCATAGGATGGGGACAGTGTGGCAGGGAATGAGGACAGGGCATGGCAGGGGACGGGGCGTGGTAGGGAGGTGGGCGTGGCTATAGTTAATAAAGCTAGTGTGTTGGAACATATTCAGCATGCTGCAACAAAAGTGAGTACACCCTAAATGATAACAGCTGTATGTGGTGTAAACATGTAAATCCACATGTTCTATTCATCATGTTGATGTTCTTGTCTGCTTATCAGAACCATACAAATGTGTGTATCGTGTATTAGAGCAGTTACAATGTGGTGCTTTGAGTTGATTCTCTCATCCTGACCACTGAATGTTCTACATGCACCTCATGGTAAAGAGTTTCTGAGGATGTGAGAATCAGAGGTGTTGCTCAGTATCAGTATCCTAATCAGGAACACCCTGGAACTGAGATACAGTACAGTGGTGAGGAACATTGAGGGAAACATGGATTCCAACATCTACTGTGACATTCTGAAGCAGAACATGATGCCCTCCCTTCAGAAACCGGGCCGAACCGCATTCAACATAATAATGACCCCAAACACACCACCAAGATGAAACTGCCTTGCTGAGAAATGTGAAGGTGAAGAGTGGACAAGTACGTCTCCAGATATATCTATAAATAAAGTGATACTGTAAAGGATGTGTGATTACAGTCATAAATCCTCATAGATATGGGGGATAGATAGAGAGGGAGGGAGATGGATGGATGGATGGATGGATGGATGGATGGATGGATGGATAGATAGATAGATAGATAGATAGATAGATAGATAGATAGATAGATAGATAGATAGATAGATAGATAGAGGGGTAAAGAGAAAGAGAGTGGAAGAGAGAGAGAGAGAAGGGGGGGGGAGCTTGAGGAGACAGATGTCCTCTCAGAGAGAATTAGATCTCATCTGCTTGGAGGAAAACCAGCAGCGCTGTAATCACATTTGTGTTCTCCATCGCTTCCTCCTACTTTCTAACAACCAACAAAAAAACAGCAGAATTTGATTTGAGACGCTTTGTTACGTGTGTCCTGTCCTTCCTCTCGCTCAGACACACACGTATGTTTATCTGTCTACCCACTCATCCATTCATCTCCACTATAGTTGGCCTCACGCTCACCGGTTCAGCAGTGAAATTCATAAAAACACTGTTTCTAGGAACCCGGGACACGCTGACGCCAAGCCCAAGCTGGCTAATCCTGAGTAAGGCTAGTAAACTAGCATGCTAATGCTAATGCTATATAATGTCCTTGTATAGACTACAAATAATGTTTGAAGAAAACAGAGAACATTTGAATTAAAAAAGTCATGAAAAATATAGAATACAGGAATATGAGGAACTTTGAACACTGGAGAACACTACAAATACAAGAAGTGTGGACCATTTAAAAGTTGAGGGTTCTCAAATGTGGGAAGCACTAGATAATGAACTCTTGGAAATATGAAACACTGGGAACAGAGACCATCTGATCCTGGAGAAATCTGGAGACCACTGGGATCTAAAAGATACTCTAAAACATTTAAAAGAAACATTTAAAAGGTGGGGGTTCTAAAATGTTGGAGACACTAGATTCTGGAGAAGATTGGGAAATATGAAACCCTGGATGATGCGCTAGCTAGCTAATGGCTAAATGTCATTCCTTTGGACAAGACAAGATGTAAAGAGAACCATATGTAGTAAAAAAGTGTTGCTTTGAAAGAGAGAGAGAGACAGAATGTAAATGATGTGTGGAACGTGAAGGTTTTCCTCAGACGTGTTGGTAAATGATGTTGAAACGGCTCTGTGTGACTGAAATGAGTATTTAGATAATTAGCATTTAGATGAAAGTCTTTTATACAGACGATTTTAGAAGAAGAGGAAATGTAAATGACACCGAAGCATTATCTCTATAATAAAGGAGGAGAGCTGTGTGTAAAAACGAAGGAAATGAGACGTGTGTGTGTGTGTGTGTTAGGTCAGTGGTTAGAAACACACCCTGAATTGTGGTAAAATTCTGATTTTGGGACTCTGACGACTCGAGGTGAGACATGAGAGACTTTCAACTCTGCATTAGTGAGAACTTCAGTCTCCTCAGTCTCAGTGTGTGTATTAGTGTGTATCGGTGTGTGTGTCAATGTGTGTATCAGTGTGTGTATTAGTGTGTATCGGTGTGTATCAGTGTGTAAAGTAGTGTGTATCCGTGTGTGTGTCAGTGTGTGTATTAGTGTGTATCAGTTTGTGTATTAGTGTGTATCAGTGGGTGTATCAGTGTGTGTCAGTGGGTGTATTAGTGTGTATCGGTGTGTGTCAGTGGGTGTATTAGTGTGTATCGGTTTGTGTCAGTGTGTATTAGTGTGTCTGTGTGTATTAGTGTGAGTTTCAGTGTTTGTATGAGTGTGTGTCAGTGTGTATTAGTGTGCGAATCTGTGTGTGTGTGTGTGTGTGTGTGTGTGTGTGTGTGTGTGTGTGTGTGTGTGTATCAGTGTTTGTATGAGTGTATGTCAGTGTGTGTATGAGTGTGTCTATCCGTGTGTGTGTGTGTGTCAGTGTGTATTAGTGTATGTATCAGTGTGTGTATTAGTGCATGTCCATGTGTGTATTAGAGTATGTGTCAGTGTGTATATCAGTGTGTATTAGTGTGTGTCAGTGTGTATTAGTGTGTGTATCAGTCTGTATTATTGTGTGTATTAGTGTGCATAAGTGTGCCAGTGTGTATTAATATGTATCAGTGTGTATCAGTGTTTATTAGTGTCAGTGTGTGTGTGTTAATGTGTATTTGTGTGTGTGTGTGTGTGTGTGTGTGTGTGTGTGTCTGTCAGTGTGTATCAGCGTGTGTCCCTGCATATGACACACCACTGTGGAAAAACAGCAGATTACTTATATCCTTATCCTCTAGTGTAACTGATCTGTTCTGGCATGTTGTTTCACTCACACACACACACACACACACACACACACACACACACACACGTCTGTTTTTCTAGATAAAATTAGAATTATTTTACAGTATCGCACTGTGACAGTTGTAACTAGGACACGTTGTCCACACACAGGAAGATCTACAAATCGGAGGATAAGGAAACTGGGGGATGAGAGCAGATGGAATCTACAGAACACTGAAAAATCAGGTGGCCTGGGGCTTTCAGGATCAGGGTTCACTGCAGGGAGGTGGGAATGAGGAAATGCCAGAAATGGTGTTTCATGGTATATTTGGAAGTGGGAAGTAGGGAACTTACACAGGCAACTGGAGAACAATTGAGACTGGAGGACACTGGAGACTCGAGAAAACTGGAATTGATACAACATCAGGAAGTGGAAAACACTGAACAGTATGGAAAATGAAAGAAACCTGGAAATTTCTGAAAACTGAAGAATTAAGAGCAATGGTGTGAGAAGATCATTTGGAAATGTGAGAACATTTGAGGAGTAGTGAAAAGTGGGGAACATGTGGGACCTTGGACAGCCAAGAGCACTTAACTGAAGAACTCTGGAATGTGTGGAACCTTGGAGAGTGGAGAAGTGTGTAAATTGGTAGCCTCTGGTAGACTGGGGAATATGAGCTGAAAGTGTGGCTCCAGCCGTGTTGTGTTGTTGTGTGTAAAGCCACGCTGCAGATCTGAGGTGGTGAAGGAAACGCTCAGCATGCTGGGATGTGGTGATGCGTCACGGCCTGACACAGATGCACACTGATGGAGGGAAATGAGGAGAGCGAGGTGCATGAAGTGGCAGATTGCTCCATGGAGGGAGGGAGCTATTTCAGGTCCACACGGACACACTCGCTCCGGGTGATGAACACAAACACACACACACACACACACACACACACACACACACACACACACACACACACACACACAGGGCAGTGTGAGAGTGGAGTGGAAGTTGTTGTTTTGAGGTTTTACACTGACTTTCCAGGAACTCACTTTATTTCTCCAAAAATATTACAAATCATTTCAGCCTTCAGTTACTCACTCATATCATATCATATTCATACTCACACACTTCAACATACTCACACACACTTCAACATACTCACACACACTTCAACATACTCACACACACTCCAACATACTCACACACTCCAATCATATTCATAGTCACACACACTCCAACATACTCACACACACTTCAACATACTCACACACTCCAACATACTCACACACTCTCCAATTATATTTATACTCACACACACTCCAACTTACTCACACACACACACACACACACACACTCAATTATAGTCACACACTCAATTATATTTATACTCACACACACTCCAACATACTCACACACACTCCAACTTACTCACACACACACACACTCCAATTATAGTCACACACACACTCCAATTATATTTATACTCACACACTCCAACATACTCACACACTTCAACATACTCACACACACTCCAACATACTCACACACACGCCACCATACTCACACACAGTCCAATTATATTTATACTCACACACTCCAATTATATTTATACTCACACACACTCCAACATACTCACACACTCCAATTATATTCATACTCACACACACTCCAATTATATTCATACTCACACACACTCCAATTATAGTCATACACACACTCCAATTATATTTATACTCACACACTTCAACATACTCACACACACACTCCAATTATAGTCATACTCACACACACTCCAACGTACTCACACACTCTAATTATATTAATACTCACACACACTCCAATTTTATTTATACTCACACACACTTCAACATACTCACACAAACTCCAATTATAGTCATACTCACACACACTCCAACGTACTCACACACACTCTAATTATATTAATACACACACACACACCAACATACTCACACACTTCAACATACTCACACACACTCCAACATACTCACACACACGCCACCATACTCACACACAGTCCAATTATATTTATACTCACACACTCCAATTATATTTATACTCACACACTCCAACATACTCACACACTCCAATTATATTCATACTCACACACACTCCAATTATATTCATACTCACACACACTCCAATTATAGTCATACTTACACACACTCCAATTATATTTATACTCACACACACTTCAACATACTCACACACACACTCCAATTATAGTCATACTCACACACACTCCAACGTACTCACACACTCTAATTATATTAATACTCACACACACTCCAATTTTATTTATACTCACACACACTTCAACATACTCACACAAACTCAATTATAGTCATACTCACACACACTCCAACGTACTCACACACACTCTAATTATATTAATACACACACACTCCAACATACTCACACACTTCAACAAACTCACACACACACTCAACATACTCACACACACTCCAACATACTCACACACACTCCAATTATATTTATACTCACACACTCCAACATACTCACACACACTTCACTTATATTCATACTCACACACACTCCAACATACTCACACACACTCCACTTATATTTATACTAACACACAATCCAACATACTCACACACACTCCAACATACTCACACACACTCCAATTATATGTATACTCACACACACACTCCAATTATATTTATACTCACACACTCCAACATACTCACACACTCCACTTATATTTATACTAACACACAATCCAACATACTCACACACACTCCAACATACTCACACACACTCCAATTATATGTATACTCACACACACTCCAATTATATTTATACTCACACACACTCCAACATACTCACACACACTCCACTTATATTTATTCTAACACACACTCCAACATACTCACACACACTCCAACATACTCACACACACTCCAATTATATGTATACTCACACACACTCAATTATATTTATACTCACACACACTCCAACTTACTCACACACACTCCAACATACTCACACACACTCCAATTATATGTATACTCACACACACCAATTATATTTATACTCACACACTCCAACTTACTCACACACACACACACACACACACACACACACACACACACACACTCCAATTAGAGTCACACACACTCCAATTATATTTATACTCACACACACTACAACTTACTCACACACACACACACACTCCAATTATATTTATACACACACTCCAAAATACTCACACACACTTCAACATACTCACACACACTCCAACATATTCACACACACACGCCACCATACTCACACACACTCCAATTATATTTATACTCACACACACCAACATACTCACACACACTTCAACATACTCACACACTCCAATCATATTCATACTCACACACACTCCAATTATATTTATACTCACACACTCCAACATACTCACACACACTTCAACATACTCACACACACTCCAATTATAGTCATACTCAAACACACTCCAACATACTCACACACACTCTAATTATAGTCATACTCACACACACTCCAACGTACTCACACACTCTAATTATATTAATACTCACACACACTCCAACATACTCACACACTCCACTTATATTTATACTCACACACTCCACTTATATTCATACTCACACACTCCAATCATATTCATACTCACACACTCCAACATACTCACACACACACTCCAACATACTCACACACTCCAATTATATTTATACTCACACACACTCCAACATACTCACACACTTCACTTATATTTATACTAACACACTCCAACATACTCACACACACACACTCAATCATATTCATACTCACACACTTCAACATACTTGGACTCCAATCATATTCATACACACACTCCAACATACTCACACACACACACACACACACACACACACACACACACACACACTCTCTATTAGTTTTATATTAATACTCACAAACACACACACACTGTATTAGTTTTATATTAATACACACACACACAATATTAGTTTTATATTAAAACTCACACACTCACACACACACACACACACACACACACACACACACACACACACACACACACTGTATTAGTTTTATATTAAAACACACACACACACACACACACATACACACACACACTGTATTATTTTTATATTAATACTCATACACACACATACATACACACACACACACACACACACACACTGTATTAGTTTTATATTAATACTCACACACTTTATTAGTTTTATATTAATACTCACACACACACACACACACACACACACACACACACACACACACTCTATTAGTTTTATATTAACACTCACACACACACACACACACACACACACACAGTATTTTGTTTTATATTAAAACTCACACACACACACACACACACACACACACACACACACACACACTGTATTCGTTTTATATATTAATACTCACACACACACACACACACACACACTCTGTATTAGTTTTATATTAAAACTCACACACACACACACACACACACACACACACACACACACACACACACACACACAGTGTATTAGTTATATATTAATACTCACACACTCTGTATTAGTTTTATATTAGAACACACACACACACACACACACACACACACACACACAGTGTATTAGTTATATATTAATACTCACACACTCTGTATTAGTTTTATATTAAAACTCTCACACACACACACACACACACACACACACACACACACACACACAGTGTATTAGTTATATATTAATACTCACACACTCTGTATTAGTTTTATATTAATACTCACACACACACACACACACACACACACACACACAGTGTATTAGTTATATATTAATACTCACACACTCTGTATTAGTTTTATATTAATACTCTTACACACACACACACACACACACACACACACACACACACACACAGTGTATTAGTTATATATTAATACTCACACACTCTGTATTAGTTTTATATTAGAACACTATAGAGCCGCACGTACGAACGTGATCTAGAACTCGGGTATTGCTCGGGCGTATGAAGGAAAAGCAAACACATATATGAAGTGAGAGGAAGAGAAATGTGAGGAAGTGCAGAGAGAATCGTAATCATATTTCAGTTTCCACCCCCGTATTTGAGCATGTTTATTGTCTGAAACCATCTGCAGCTGATAACCCTTGACTGAACAAGCTGTTAGCCGGGCCAAGAGGGAGTCGGGGGAGAGAAATCAGCCGTGCTTTAAAATGAATCCATCAGCGCACACACACACACACACACACACACACACACACGACACTGCGGCGACTAAAGCGCTGCTGGGAAATGACACAGGAAGAGACTCGCCTTTTTCTCAGCGTATGTCTCTGAATTAGGATATTACACTCGCACTCAAATCATACTCCATTTGCAGATAAACTGCTTCTCGCACGGCTTAATGTATCCTAAACACACCACTTTTCTGATCGCCTTTTCTTTATTTATAGCGCGACACTCATCATACACACATTGAGCTCCGGCGCATCTGTTCGCTTTGATTTCTTCCTCTCGGCAGGTGACATCGTCCAGACCAATCTTCATCCTTTCTGGTTTAATCGGCGGTGAATAACTGCTGTCTGTGCTTCAGTGCACCATCATAACACACGTCTGATCTCGTTACTGTGATCGGACAGAGAAACGTGGACACGGGGGAGGGAAAGTAACTATTAAATACACTTTATGTAAAAGTAAACCAAGTAAAGTACTTTTATAACCTGCTAGTGAACTTTTGCCCACAAGGGAAACCTGAGAACTGGAAAACCTGCAGAACAAAGTAGACATGAGGAGACTAGAACATGAGGAGACCAGAACATGAGGAGACTAGAACATGAGGAGACTAGAACATGAGGAGACTAGAACATGAGGAGACTAGAACATGAGGAGACTAGAACATGAGGCGACTAGAACATGAGGAGACCAGAACATGAGGAGACTAGAACATGAGGAGACTAGAACATGAGGCGACTAGAACATGAGGAGACCAGAACATGAGAAGACTAGAACATGAGGAGACTAGAACATGAGGAGACTAGAACATAAGGAGACTAGAACATGAGGAGACCAGAACATAAGGAGACTAGAACATGAGGACTAGAACATGAGGAGACCAGAACATGAGGAGACTAGAACATGAGGAGACTAGAACATGAGGCGACTAGAACATGAGGAGACCAGAACATGAGAAGACTAGAACATGAGGAGACTAGAACATGAGGAGACTAGAACATAAGGAGACTAGAACATGAGGAGACCAGAACATAAGGAGACTAGAACATGAGGCGACTAGAACATGAGGAGACCAGAACATAAGGAGACTAGGACATGAGGAGACCAGAACATGAGGAGACTAGAACATGAGGAGAATATGGAATCTGAAATGTTAGATACCACAGCACATAAGAAACCAGGATTCATCTGGAAATACAAAACAAGGAAGTTAGAGCTGTGCATGAGCTCCACTGCATCAACCGCTGAAGGTCACATTTCCCACCCCATATGAACCTCAGTATCAGTTTCTGTAATAGAACATACACGTGTATGAAAAGGAAATCACGTGACATTTCTGAGAGCTACTCTACACTTCAGCCTGTATTTACATTTACATTTGCGGTATTTAGCAGATGCTGTTGTCCAGAGCGACGTACAAAAGTGCTTTAAGACTCTATAAATGAATAAATCTACACTCGTACACCGGATTACAAACTTCAGATAAATCAGTCTACATGTCTGTCCAGAGGGATTTATTATTTTCTTTATAAAAGAAGGAAAACCTGCTAAAGTGCTAGTTTAAGTGTTTTAATAAGAGGAAGGTCTTCACCCGTCACTGGAAGATGTATCTAAGTCAGTTTCTGAGTCAGTTTTCTTTCCTTACATTAGTATTAATTGTGTGGGCGTGGTTTGAAGGCTCCACGTAACTTTAATCACATCGTGTACGAGTGGATTTTACCGTCTCACACAAATTGTTTTTTTGTTTACACGTCTATTCCAGCACTCGGTTGGACAACAGGCCAATTTCTCCATCCAAATCGTCCTGTAATCACGCCCCAGCGGGTCCCAGCCGTGATTGCGAGTCTTATTTTTGCGAAAAGGCCGGCACTTTCCGAGATAAGAGTGCTCATTAGCCAAAACGGCTAAAACTCCTGCTTTGCTCGCCCTCTCGTCTGGCGATGATGGAAATTTTCATTACGAGCAGCGTGGAGCGAGGCGGAGATAAGCAGCACGAAATTGAAAAATCAGCTCGATGGCTTTGAGAAGTGTTATTAGGAGAAGTCCAATCTGCATGCTAATAGAGAAACTAGCGTCCTGTTTAGGGTCTTGAAAACACACTTCGGGATTGATATTAGCGTAGAGTGACGGAGTCTCGCCTGAGAAAAGCGATCAGGCACACGTACAGCCAGGCTATGTTGTGCTTTCAGATGTTTAAACCCTGCTTCCTCTCCTGCTTTTATGAGTTTGCTCTATCGCTCCATTATCCTCTCTTTTTGGAATAATTGATGCTCGGCACTAATGGCGATTTATCGTGTTTATCTCCAGCCAATCAGCAGGCAGAGTGAAATTACTAATCACGGCCAATCCAACAGCTCGCCTCCTCAGCAGGCTCTTGAGTGATTAAGGCTTTTTAGTCGTTATTACTGACGAGAGCTTCTGATTCTAAATGCAATAAAACAAGCCACCGCTCTGAACGTGTGTGTTTGGGGAAGGAGATAACGACACAATGCTAATCGATGCATTACACAAATTCCTCCCTCGGAATAATCAGATGGAAACTGTTTCTCTCCAGCAGGATTTGTGCACAGTGCGGAAGAGTTTTGGCAGGAAATAAAGGCCTCGGGTTTGCATCCAAGTCTGACTCGAGGGTTTACAGGATTAAAACGTCACCCTGCTGACTGAATTCCGGAGTCGGAAAACAGAAAATTCGAACTAAATCAGTG
>NC_060901.1:1553751-1578751 GCF_014805685.1 Silurus meridionalis
TGTACTGATGTATGTATTTCAGTACACGTTTCAGTACACGTGTACCGAATACAATCCTTTTTCCGAGTTCAAATCCGAGTTCCCTCAGGAACGTGTTAAGTGACGGACCGCAAGTTTGTTTAGTCGTCGCCTCGCACTTTGAGCGCAGTTTCACCATTTTCAACAAAAACTATTATTAAACTTATAATACACAACAATGGCAGGTAAAAGAGACTACAGTTAGCGCAGTGTCATACGACTGAAATACGATTTGCAGTGTGCTGTAAAACATTTTGTAAATGAGTGAAATGTTTTTATCCAGCTTCAAGAATTTCACTTAAAAGGAGAAAATCCCGACTATGTCACATACTGAGAGAGTGAATGAATGAATGAAGGATGGAAGGAAAGAAAAAGTTTGTTAAAGTCTGCAGAAATAAAAATAAATCTTTAGAAAATGTAATATTAAATGTAAAACACACACACACACACACACACACACACACACACACACACATCTGTATTACCTAGATGGGGTCTAACAAATTAGTCAACTATTTTATTACATATTTTCTTTTATTTAATTTATTTAATTTGTGCCAATTTAGTCAAATATTTAATAGAATCAATAGAATAAAAAGTGTATTGCATTAATTAAATTATTTAATATATTTTATTTTAGTAAAATGTAATAAACTCTTATTTTATATATGATTTACCCAACAAGGAATTTTATTTAAAAAAAAATAGTTTAAAAGGTTTTCACTGATGTTCATAAAAGTTTATAAAATCAATATTAAACTGCGTTAAGAAAAAAAAAAATGTATGTTTTGCATTTCTTCCCCCAACAGTACCAAAACTGTACCGAATCATGACTTAAATACGGATGTACAAACTGAATCGTGAATTTTGGGGGTCGTTTCACCAGCAGAAGAAGACGTCACGTGACGTCACCACATGTTTAGAAGGTTTTGTTTGTGATTGAAAACAGAATTGAACCGAGCATCAGATCTCAACACGAGATTCATCTCTCTCTCTGCTTATTCATGTTTTTATCCCTGGAGCCTTGTAGTGTGTGTGTGTGTGTGTGTGTGTGTGTGTGTGTGTGTGTGTGAGCGATATGAATCATCCAGTAGCAGCTTGAAGAAGGTGTTTAAAGGCAAAGTGCTGACTTTAAACACATCATTTTGGCAAAGAATCGTTTGTGCTTCAAATCCTTGTTTCAACACACACACACACACACACACACACTTACCCTATCACACAACATCTAGTGCTCTTCACCAGGTGTTTAATGTAGAGTGTAAGTGTTTGATTGAGTGTGTAGGTGTGATGGCGTGTGTAGTTGTTTGATGGAGAGTGTAGGTGTTTGATGGTGAGTGTAGGTGTGTGATGGAGAGTGTAGGTGTTTGATGGTGAGTGAAGGTGTGTGATGGTGAGTGTAGGTGTGTGATGGAAGTGTAGGTGTGTGATGGAAGTGTAGGTGTGTGATGGAGAGTGTAGGTGTGTGATGGAGAGTGTAGGTGTTTGATGGAGAGTGTAGGTGTGTGATGGAGAGTGTAGGTGTGTGATGGAGAGTGTAGGTGTGTGATGGAGAGTGTAGGTGTGTGATGGAAGTGTAGGTGTTTGATGGAGAGTGTAGTGTGTGATGGAGAGTGTAGGTGTGTGATGGAGAGTGTAGGTGTGTGATGGAGAGTGTAGGTGTTTGATGGAGAGTGTAGGTGTTTGATGGTGAGTGTAGGTGTGTGATGGAGAGTGTAGGTGTGTGATGGAGAGTGTAGGTGTTTGATGGAGAGTGTAGGTGTTTGATGGTGAGTGAAGGTGTGTGATGGTGAGTGTAGGTGTGTGATGGAGAGTGTAGGTGTGTGATGGAGAGTGTAGGTGTGTGATGGAGAGTGTAGGTGTGTGATGGAAGTGTAGGTGTTTGATGGAGAGTGTAGGTGTGTGATGGAGAGTGTAGGTGTGTGATGGAGAGTGTAGGTGTTTGATGGTGAGTGTAGGTGTGTGATGGAAGTGTAGGTGTGTGATGGAGAGTGTAGGTGTTTGATGGAGAGTGTAGGTGTGTGATGGAGAGTGTAGGTGTTTGATGGTGAGTGAAGGTGTGTGATGGTGAGTGTAGGTGTGTGATGGAGAGTGTAGGTGTGTGATGGAGAGTGTAGGTGTGTGATGGAGTGTAGGTGTTTGATGGTGAGTGAAGGTGTGTGATGGTGAGTGAAGGTGTGTGATGGAGAGTGTAGGTGTGTGATGGAGAGTGTAGGTGTGTGATGGAGAGTGTAGGTGTGTGATGGAGAGTGTAGGTGTGTGATGGAGAGTGTAGGTGTGTGATGGAGAGTGTAGGTGTGTGATGGAGAGTGTAGGTGTGTGATGGAGAGTGTAGGTGTTTGATGGAGAGTGTAGGTGTTTGATGGTGAGTGTAGGTGTGTGATGGAGAGTGTAGGTGTTTGATGGTGAGTGAAGGTGTGTGATGGTGAGTGAAGGTGTGTGATGGAGAGTGTAGGTGTTTGATGGTGAGTGTTTGATGGATCTTTCTGTAGCACCTTGATGCTCATTAGCACAGGCAGGTAATAACTATTCTCACATCACACACTTAATGAAGAGCCACTTTCTTTTGTCCTTGAGTGTGCGCGTGCGTGTGTGTGCGCGTGTGTGCGCGTGTGTGCGTGTGTGTGTGTGAGAGAGCTCTCTGAGTTTTTAATGTAAAAATCTGTCTCACCGTGAGAGAAGTTAAACTGTACAGGTGCACATTAGCACAATTCAGACAATTCACAGACACACACACACACACACACACACACACACACACACACACTCATCCTCCTCCACATTCCCAGAATGCCGCTTGGCCGCCCACGTCCCAAACGAATAATTTAACATGTCACCAGGAGCTGCTGTCAGTCCTGATCACCCTCAAACCTCCTGCTGTTCTCTCCATCACATCCCTCTCTCTATCTCTCTATCACATCCCTCTCTCCATCTCTATCACATCCCTCTCTCCATCTCTCTATCACATCCTCTCTCTCATCTCTCCATCACATCCCTCTCTCTATCTCTCCATCACATCCTCTCTATCTCTCTATCACATCCTCTCTCCATCTCTATCACATCCCTCTCTCCATCTCTCTATCACATCCCTCTCTCTATCTCTCTATCACATCCTCTCTCTATCTCTCTATCACATCCCTCTCTATCTCTCTATCACATCCTCTCTCCATCTCTCTATCACATCCCTCTCTCCATCTCTATCACATCCTTCTCCATCTCTCTATCACATCCCTCTCTCTCATCTCTCCATCACATCCTCTCTCTCTCTCTCTATCACATCCCTCTCTCCATCTCTCTCTCTATCTCTCCATCACATCCTCTCTCTATCTCTATCACATCCCTCTCTCCATCTCTCCATCACATCCCTCTCTCCATCTCTCTATCACATCCCTCTCTCTCCATCTCTCCATCACATCCTCTCTCTATCCTCTATCACATCCCTCTCTCATCTCTCTCTATCTCTCCATCACATCCCTTTCTCCATCTCTCAATCACATCCCTCTCTCCATCACATCCTCTCTCCATCTCTCCATCACATCCCTTTCTATTTTTCTGTCTATCTCTCTATCACTTTCCTCTATCTATCTCTTCCTCATCTCTCTCTCTATTTATCTCTCTATCTATCTTTTCACTCTCTTCCTTTATTTCTCTTTTCTCTGTAATTCTAAGTATATTACTCTACTTTCCTTCTTCTAGGTGTCTGCACATATTTCTCCATTCCTCTGTCTCTCTCTATACAATCCTTTCTTTTCATCTTTCTTTTGCCCTCGTTTATTCCATTTCCTGTCTTCTATCATCTATTTGTCTTATTATTGTCTTATTTTTCATCTCTCTCTCTCTCTCTCTCTCTCTCTCTCTCTCTCTCTCTCTCTCTCTCTATATATATATATATATATATATATATATATATATTTATTTATTTATATATACCTGTATGAAAGAGTGTATAAAGTCAGCTGTGTAAACACTTCACCCCTAACACTAATTAAACCCTGTCATAGATGACACACACACACACACACACACACACACACACACACACACACACACACACATGGTATTTAATAATTTATAGCTTGTGTATGTGGTTTGAGACACACCCACAGTGCACTGGTGTTTATATGGACACTATAGTGAATAGGGTATGTGTGGTTTGGGACATGCCCACAGTGCTCTGGTGTTTAGGTGGACTATATAGTGAATAGGGTGTGTGTGGTTTGGGACACGCCCACAGTGCTCTGGTGTTTAAGTGGACTATATAGTGAATAGGGTGTGTGTGGTTTGGGACACGCCCACAGTGCACTGGTGTTTATGTGGACTATATAGTGGATAGGGTGTGTGTGGTTTGGGACACGCCCACAGTGCACTGGTGTTTAAGTGGACTATATAGTGGATAGGATGTGTGTGGTTTGGGACACGCCCACAGTGCACTGGTGTTTATATGGACACTATAGTGAATAGGGTATGTGTGGTTTGGGACACGCCCACAGTGCACTGGTGTTTATATGGACACTATAGTGAATAGGGTATGTGTGGTTTGGGACACGCCCACAGTGCACTGGTGTTTATGTGGACTATATAGTGAATAGGGTGTGTGGTTTGGGACACGCCCACAGTGCACTGGTGTTTAAGTGGACTATAGAGTGAATAGGGTGTGTGGTTTGGGACACGCCCACAGTGCACTGGTGTTTAAGTGGACTATAGAGTGAATAGGTGTGTGTGGTTTGGGACACCACAGTGCACTGGTGTTTAAGTGGACTATATAGTGAATAGGTGTGTGGTTTGGGACACGCCCACAGTGCACTGGTGTTTAAGTGGACTATAGAGTGAATAGGGTGTGTGGTTTGGGACACGCCCACAGTGCACTGGTGTTTAAGTGGACTATAGAGTGAATAGGGTGTGTGGTTTGGGACACGCCCACAGTGCACTGGTGTTTAAGTGGACTATATAGTGAATAGGGTCTCTCTCTCTCTCTCTCTCTCTCTCTCTCTCTCTCTCCTCTCGTTTGTAATTGTCCCCCTCTCATTGTGAATAATAACAGACTGAAGCAGATGGGGAAAAACTCACAAAGTCATAAAGATCAGCGACTGACGCAATCAGGAGGGAAATAGTTCTTTTCAGCGATCTGACACCAGGTTCTATGCAATGGGTGTGGCCTAATATTCTAATGAGTGTGTGTATTCTAATTGATTGCTTGACTATAAGCCCTACCCCTTTTATGCAGTAATATCAGTAGCATTGTATCCAGCAGCCCAGAAGAGTCAGAGGAGTTAAATAACTGAATCATTTAAGTGACACATAAATATGACTCTGCGTAGAATCTCATCCTGTCTGTCTGTCTGTCTGTCTGTCTCTCAGCACGTGTCTGGCTGTAGACTGTAGTGATGAGTCGGCGGGAGGCGTTAGTGGGGAATCCGGTGCCGAGTGCTGCGCCGGAGGTTCGGGTTAACGGCACCGAGTCGTCCTCTCCTGGAGCAGCCGCGCCCAAAGATGAGGCTTTTTCTAAACTCAAGGACAAGTTCATGAACGAACTCAACAAAATCCCACGTGAGTCTGAAATACACACACACACACACACACACACACACACACACACACACATACACACACACACAGTAACACATGCATACATTATACCTCAGACAGGGGTTACAAAGGTGTACAAGAGAGAGAGAGCAAGGGATGTGTAGATGTGAGAGATGAATAGAGACAGAGAGACAGATGGAGAGCAAGAAAGAGAGGAGATGGAGAAAGACAAATACAGAAAAGATATATATATATATATATATATATATATATATATATATATATATATATAGAGAGAGAGAGAGAGAGAGAGAGAGAGAGAGAGAGAGAGAGAGAGAGAGAGAGAGAGAGAGAGAGAGAAAGAGTTTGCAGTGTCCTTGTGATTTACATTTCACAGCTCCAACATTCATTTAATTTGCTAACACTCCACCTCTCTCTCTCTCTCTCTCTCTCTCTCTCTCTCTCTCTCTCTGTCTCTCTCTCTCTCTCTGTCTCTCTCTCTCTCTCTGTCTCTCTCTCTCTCCTCTCTCTCTCTCTGTCTCTCTCTCTCTCTCTCTCTGTCTCTCTCTCTCTCTCTGTCTCTCTCTCTCTCTCTCTCTCTCTCTCTCTCTCTCTCTGTCTCTCTCTCTCTCTCTCTCTCTTGTCTCTCTCTCTCTGGCTGTGACTGAGCACTGATGTGTTTACAGATACGGGCAGAGTTTCCACTCATGTTAGCACTGTACACACACACACACACACACACACACACACACACACACACACACACACACACACATTAATGATCATGTTGCTTTACTGTACACAACTCTAAAATAAAGGGTTGGTGTTCGGCCTCAGTCGGATAAACCTCCTTCCTACAGCGAGCCAAGAGCCACTCCATTATAGTGCCTTAAATTACTGTTTTAGTCTCCCAACTCCATCACACACACACACACACACACACACACACACACACACTCAATACTCCACAGCAATTATTCTGCCACAGTCCAAAAATTCCACCATTTTCCCCAAACCCACTAAATAAACTCAGAGTTACACATCCAGCCACATGTGGTCCTTCACTTGAACTAGGAGACCCAAACCTGTTCTAGCATGTCAGTGCTCCTGTGCACAAAGCAGCTCCATGAAGATCTGCTTCCAGGGTTTGGAAGATGTGGAAGATCTCCTCTATAGAGCGCCACCCTTATTGGACATGCGGAATCTGAATATGAGTGGAGATTATTATAAGAGTGGAGACTACATGTGGAATGAGATGTTATGGTCAGGTGTCTCTAAGCGTTTGGCTCTGGTGGCTGCAGTGAGATGTTAGTGAGATTAGCTGGAGGTTTGTGAGTGGTGTACGTTGTGGTGAAATGGAACAGAAGACGGAAGAAGGTGGCTCTGGGAAGCTGCGAGAGAAACAGGAGTTGTTTATTTATTCTGTAACTGTGGGAGAGAGAAATTCACTGGAAAGATCTGCTTCTTCTCGCTGCGTCTCGGCGCCGAGACACGTTGTGGTGAAGCACATAAATATTCATCAGGGACTCATCTGTGTCTCTCCTGACTAACAGTCACTTTCTGTTCACGGCATCCGTCACACACACGGCTGTGCAAAATCACACAGACAGGTACCAGTGCACCTGATACACACACACACACACACACACACACACACACACACACACTCAATCACAACAGCGTCCCAATTTACACACTCCATCCCTAAAGCTATCTGAGATGTGACTAACAAGCAGCAGATGGCCATCTATCTTCTTATCTATCGGTCTTCTCTGTCTATCTCTCCATCTGTCTACAGGGAGTGCAGAATTATTAGGCAAGTTGTATTTTTGAGGATTAATTTTATTTGAGGATTTAATTTGAACAACAACCATGTTCTCAATGAACACAAAAAACTCATTAATATCAAAGCTGAATATTTTTGGAAGTAGTTTTTAGTTTTAGCTATTTTAGGGGGATATCTGTGTGTGCAGGTGACTATTACTGTGCATAATTATTAGGCAACTTAACAAAAAACAAATTCATACCCATTTCAATTATTTATTTTTACCAGTGAAACCAATATAACATCTCAACATTCACAAATATACATTTCTGACATTCAAAACCAAACAAAAACAAATCAGTGACCAATATAGCCACCTTTCTTTGCAAGGACACTCAAAAGCCTGCCATCCATGGATTCTGTCAGTGTTTTGATCTGTTCACCATCAACATTGCGTGCAGCAGCAACCACAGCCTCCCAGACACTGTTCAGAGAGGTGTACTGTTTTCCTCCTTGTAAATCGCACATTTGATGATGGACCACAGGTTCTCAATGGGGTTCAGATCAGGTGAACAAGGAGGCCATATCATTAGATTTTCTTCTTTTATACCCTTTCTTGCCAGCCACGCTGTGGAGTACTTGGACGTGTGATGGAGCATTGTCCTGCATGAAAATCATGTTTTTCTTGAAGGATGCAGACTTCTTCCTGTACCACTGCTTGAAGAAGGTGTCTTCCAGAAACTGGCAGTAGGACTGGGAGTTCAGCTTGACTCCATCCTCAACCCGAAAAGGCCCCACAAGCTCATCTTTGATGATACCAGCCCAAACCAGTACTCCACCTCCACCTTGCTGGCGCCTGAGTCGGACTGGAGCTCTCTGCCCTTTACCAATCCAGCCACGGGCCCATCCATCTGGCCCATCAAGACTCACTCTCATTTCATCAGTCCATAAAACCTTAGAAAAATCAGTCTTGAGATATTTCTTGGCCCAGTCTTGACGTTTCAGCTTGTGTGTCTTGTTCAGTGGTGGTCGACTTTCTGCCTTTCTTACCTTGGCCATGTCTCTGAGTATTGCACACCTTGTGCTTTTGGGCACTCCAGTGATGTTGCAGCTCTGAAATATGGCCAAACTGGTGGCAAGTGGCATCTTGGCAGCTGCACGCTTGACTTTTCTCAGTTCACGGGCAGTTATTTTGCGCCTTGGTTTTCCACACGCTTCTTGCGACCCTGTCGACTATTTTGAATGAAACGCTTGATTGTTCGATGATCACGCTCAGAAGCTTGGCTATTTTAAGACTGCTGCATCCCTCTGCAATATATCTCACTATTTTTGACTTTTCTGAGCCTGTCAAGTCCTTCTTTTGACCCATTTTGCCAAAGGAAAGGAAGTTGCCTAATAATTATGCACACCTGATATAGGGTGTTGATGTCATTAGACCACACCCCTTCTCATTACAGAGATGCACATCACCTAATATGCTTAATTGGTAGTAGGCTTTCCAGCCTATACAGCTTGGAGTAAGACAACATGCATAACGAGGATGATGTGGTCAAAATACTCATTTGCCTAATAATTCTGCACTCCCTGTATCTTCCCGTCTGTCTATCTGTCTCTGTCCATCTGTCTATCTTCCCGTCTGTCTATCTGTCTTTGTTCATCTGTCTATCTCTCCATCTGTCTATCTGTCTCTGTCCATCTGTCTATCTGTCAATTTTTCTATGTGCCTGTCCGTCTGTCTATCTGCCTCTATATCTGCCATCTGCCCACTTTCCCTATTTCTACCTGTCTACCTGTCTGTCTATCTTCTTGTTTATTTTCTTCTCTGTCTGTTCATCTGTCTCTCTGTCCGTCTGTCTCTCTGTCCATCTGTCTTTCCGTCCTTCTGTCTATCCGTCCTTCTGTCTATCCGTCCTTCTGTCTCTCTGTCCTGTTGTCTATCTGTCCTTCTGTCTTTCAATCCGTCTGTCTCTCTGTCCTTCTGTCTATCTGTCCTTCTGTCTCTCTGTCCGTCTGTCTCTCTGTCCGTCTGTCTCGCTGTCCTTCTGTCTCTCTGCCCGTCTGTCTCGCTGTCCGTCTGTCTCTCTGTCTGTCTGTCTATCTGTCCTTCTGTCTCTCTCTCTCCATCTGTCTATCTGTCTGTCTGTCTCTCTGTCCGTCTGTCTCTCTGTCCATCTGCATATCTGTCCTTCTGACCGTCTGTCTCTCTGTCCATCTGTCTATCTGTCCGTCTGTCTGTATGTTTCTCTTCTATTAGATGTGAAAAAGGTACTGAAACTGTGTCAGGTGTGTGTCAGATTTAACTGGGTTTTAAACTGAGTTCAAGGCCAAGGTCACCCTCAAGGTCATGTCTGTAACAAAGAAAAGGTATTTTAGGATGAAAACCTTTTGTAGGATCATTAAATGCTTTAGGATTTTATTTGTTTGGTCTCTGAGTGGTGTGAAGAAGTTCCTGCAGATTTAGTACCTGCCATTCACTCTTATTATTTTTCACACACACACACACACACATACACACACACACACACACACACACACACACACACACACACACACACACACACACACACTTACATGTATGGTGTTTGGTAAAGGCCTTCACCCAGCAGTGGTATATTGTTGGTGTTGGGACTTGATGATGAATTGATTGTGCATAGACTCTGATCACAAGAAAACTCCAACAATGATATAATCCTGATCATGTAGATGTTAAAAAGTAGATTGAGTTGTATCTTCTCACGGCTCGGTCCTCAGTGCTGCTCTACATCAGAATGCAGATTCTGATTATTTAATTATTTATTATCAGATCCTCCGAGTTTGGAAATCAGGTTCAGAATGTTCACATCCCCCGACTCTTACACAGATCAATAACCTGTAATGGATTGAGATTTGGTTTGCAGCCTCGCAGTCACGTTCAGTGTGTTTACACCAGTGTGTGTTCACATTTAACACAATATCGCATTCCAGACACAAGAAATGATGGAATTATCGACATGTTTGCTGCCAAATGAAAACCATTTCAAACAGAATCTTAATGTGGTGTTAGCAGACGGAGCAGTAGCGCGGGATTACTGTGTTCTCTAAACGCATTACAGGATGCTGTGTTGGTCTGGATAATACGTTCCTCACTGCCCCATCAGCACCAGGATTTCACTCAAACAGCTTCATTATTAGTATTTAATCTATTTATTAAACCTCATGTAAATAAATGTGATCTTTTGGCACTACTTTTTCTGTGTGTGTGATTCAGAGCAGCAGAACTGTAGCTGTATCGAGTCGTATATAAAATGCGTAATGAAAATAAAGTGTTATTTTGATTCATTCAGTCAGTTTTAATCTGCAAACATCAAGAACAGCAGAAACTCCTCAATGCTGGAAATGAACATGGCCTTGTGTGAGATCTTACACCATTCTAATGCTTCACCCTGGGATGAATCTGAGTTTGAGAAATGGCATTGTAGAGATCTCCAGCAACCTCCTCCAGCTATGATCCACTAACGCAGTGTTTAGATGTGGTATTTGGGGAAGACAGACAGGACAGAAAGTAGTTCATGGTAAATGAAGGTGTTTGATGGTGTTTGATGTTGTTTGACATTCATTTAATGTTAATAAACTTTTTTATCGGCTTGTGTTTAACAATTCTCTCATAATTCTGTGATTGAGCTTGAAGCTCGGATCAGCCAATAATGATTAACTTCTCAGCGCAGATCCAACCCAAGCCGTTATTACACACTCAACCACAATTATCCTAAATAATAAAGACAAAAAAAAGCCAAGCTCTCTATTACACAGCGCCAGAGCGAGTGTCCATCTGACCTCAGCAAATTTTACACTGCATTTTTTACTAAAGCTTCAATTTGTGTTAATTTCATGCTTGTTAAATCTCACACAGTGAGGAACACTGAGAATCTCCTGCTCAATAACACGAATACGAGCATTTCATCGCTCAACCCTGTCTGGAAATTAAATTATTTCTAGAGTAGTTTCATGATTGGAAAGGAACGATCACAGAGAGCAAAACAACTTCAACAGGAGCTCCATGATTTCAGTAATGAGAACTTCACACACCAAACACCAGCATTCACCATCACACACACACCAGCATTCACCATCACACACACCAACATTCATCATCACACACCAACATTCACCATCACACACACCGACATTCACCATCACACACACCGACATTCACCATCACACACCAACATTCACCATCACACACACAACATTCACCATCACACAACATTCACCATCACACACACCAACATTCACCATCACACACACCAACATTCACCATCACACACACCAACATTCACCATCACACACACCAACATTCACCATCACACACACAACATTCACCATCACACACACCAACATTCACCATCACACACCAACATTCACCATCACACACCAACATTCACCATCACACACCAACATTCACCATCACACACACCAACATTCACCATCACACACCAACATTCACCATCACACACCAACATTCACCATCACACACCAACATTCACCATCACACACACCAACATTCACCATCACACACCAACATTCACACCAACATTCACCATCACACAAACACCAACATTCACCATCACACACCAACATTCAGCATCACACACCAACATTCACCAACATTCACCATCACACAAACACCAACATTCACCAACATTCACATCACACACACCATCACACACCAACATTCACCATCACACACCAACATTCACCATCACACACCAACATTCACCATCACACACACCAACATTCATCATCACACACCAACATTCACCATCACACACACCAACATTCACCATCACACACAACATTCACCATCACACACACCAACATTCAGCATCACACACACCAACATTCACCATCACACACACCAACATTCACCATCACACACACCACATTCACCATCACACACCGACATTCACCATCACACACCAACATTCACCATCACACACCATTCACCATCACACACACCAACATTCACCAACATTCACCATCACACACACGACATTCACAATCACACACCGACATTCGCCATCACACACATCAACGATCACCATCACACACACCAACGATCACCATCACACACACCAACATTCACCATCACACACACCAACATTCACCATCACACACACCAACATTCACCATCACACACACCAACATTCACCATCACACACCAACATTCAGCATCACACACCAACATTCACCAACATTCACCATCACACAAACACCAACATTCACCATCACACACACCAACATTCACACACACCAACATTCACCATCACACACCAACATTCACCATCACACACCAACATTCACCATCACACACACCAACATTCATCATCACACACCAACATTCACCATCACACACACCAACATTCACCATCACACACAACATTCACCATCACACACACCAACATTCAGCATCACACACACCAACATTCACCATCACACACACCAACATTCACCATCACACACACCACATTCACCATCACACACCGACATTCACCATCACACACCAACATTCACCATCACACACCATTCACCATCACACACACCAACATTCACCAACATTCACCATCACACACACGACATTCACAATCACACACCGACATTCGCCATCACACACATCAACGATCACCATCACACACACCAACGATCACCATCACACACACCAACATTCACCATCACACACACCAACATTCACCATCACACACACCAACATTCACCATCACACACACCGACATTCACCATCACACACCGACATTCACCATCACACACCGACATTCACCATCACACACACCAACATTCATCATCACACACACCAACAATTATCATCACATACACCAATGATCACCATCACACACACCGACATTCACCATCACACACACCAACATTCACCATCACAAACACAATCTTATTATCAATGAGGGTGTGTGATGGTGAATGATTGTGTGTGTGTGATGGTGAATGGCAGTGTTTATTAAAGTTTGAAGAGGATGGACACTGTGTGTGAGTGTGTGTGTGTGTGTGTGTGTGTCTGTTGTATAACGTGTCTTCATGCTGGGGTTAATTGACCACCAGCTATCTGTCACAATAAATTATGAGTTGAGTCTCGATCGGATCATTTCTCTTGACATCAGGTGCAGATTTCTTTTCTCACCTTTATTTTCTGTCTTTCAAGCAGCAAATCATCTTTTAGGATTTAATATTTTTACAATTTCAGACACAAAAAGAATGAAATTTCATACGATGACGTTAAGGAGCTTTATGTCAAAACGGAATCTCCTGCATTATTTTTTTTGTCTCAAATGTCAGAAACATTTTTTAGACAGACGTCAAACCTGAGGAGAAGAACGACTATCTTCTATTCTTCAGCCATCACATCCGATTGGACAGACGAGATAAACCCGGATAGCACACTGTTCACAGACACCGATTTCTCTGTGTGTGTGTGTGTGTGTGTGTGTGTGTGTGTGTGTGTGTCCTTGAGGATACGAGTGGAGATTTATTTGGGACACAGCAGGAAGATGTTTTAGGGAGACGCTTTGAGTTGGCCGAGGATGCGAATCAAACTGTGAAACACATCTATGCATTCCCACTGAGAGAGTGTGTGTGTGTGTGCGCATGTGTGTGGTCGAACAAGAGATAAGCGGCGTTTCAGATGGAAGCACATCCTTGCGTGGCGCTCTCTCACGGGAAGACACACACTCGCACAATGGAGTTAATTAGCGAACGCTTCAGTTGCTTTCAGGGACTCGGGCGCTTTTAATTAAGAAACACAAAAGTGTCTTTATGAGTGACATGTCGGTGATGAAGGAGATCCTCTGACTGTTTTACAGCTCTACAATGCTGAGCGCTCAGCCGGAGCTCTTAAACGATCGTCTTAACGCCATTCCATTTCCTTCAGCTGCCAAAAAAATCAGAATCAGACTGAAACAAAACACTTTGGATAATAAGAAGAACAAACTGGAGATGTTCTCATCAGATCATCACCCCGGGGCAATTCATCCCAACATCATCCCATCGGTTTATTATAAAGGTGTTCACTCAGCGCTCAGTAACAGTCTGTTCCAGGTTTTCAGTCTCAGTCTTTATTGTCTCGAGTTCCTGATCTGATCAGGGACAGAAAAACATGTCCACATTCTGCATTATAGATAAATACCAGAGTATCATTTCACCCACACAAAGTATTAGTACCCCTCTGCCCTGTCCATCCGATAGAGGTAAAAAAACACTGGCAATCAGATGAAGAACATAAGAAACCCTTACCCTAACCCTAACCCACATATATTATGGTGGATGTGATGAGAGTAGATGGGGTAATAAATGAAGGGGGCAGCTGTGTAGTGGTGGGTCAATGACATGAGAGATGGAGAGATGGAAGAATGGGGGTGGAGGAATGGAGAGGAGAATTTCGAAAAGGAGAGATAGATAGAGAGAGATGGAGAGGTGAGAGTGATGAATCAGAGGGGCAGATGGGTAATTATGGACTGATGGATTGCTTCTCTGAGGAAATGCTTTGATTGACAGCAGTGACATTCAGAATGGTTCCTGATTTCCAGCTGTTAAAGAGACGGCTTTGATTCTGCCTTTTTTTATTCGTCTCAGGGCCGGACATGAGCGAGCCACGGGCTGAGAATACACCCTGCTGCTCCGTTTCTCTTTCCTTCCGCTCGAAAAATCTGAAGAAATCATCTTTATTCTCCTGAATCTCAGAAATGTTTTATAAAGACAGAGAGGACACAGCCTCATCCTCAGCTCGCGTCTCTCTAAATCTCCTGCTGTTTTAATGTCGCTATACACAACACAATGTTCATATGGAACTAATAAAGCAGCTAGTGGAAAAAAGACAGCAAGTGCCAGACCAAATAAAAATAAACTAAACCAAGTGAAGAAAGAACCTTCTAAGTGAAGATCAAAACTAGAACACTACATCAGATAAAGCTCATTAAATTGAAAATAATGCTAGTGAACAGAAACTAGCGAGTCAAAGAAAAGAAAGCTAGCAAAAGAAGAAAAAAAAAAGACTAGCCAGATAAACTGAAACCCCATGTTCATTCATTCTTTTGTGGTGTTCAGTGTGGAATCTCTGGCGTCCTGCTCTTCCCACGGGGACGTGGTGCAGAATTAGCATTGACCTTTTCCTCAGCCATTATTTACACTAGAATCAAAATCGCATGATCTCTCAGGTCTGAAATTCCTTCCCGGCTCTTCAGTAAAATCTACTCTAAAGTTATAAACCCCATTATCAGGAGAAGAGACTGAGTGCACCAGCACCTTGTCATCCGCTCCTCCCTTCATCCCCTCATCCATCACAGGGCCGATGCTGCGATCCAGCCTGCGGCGCGTTCCTTTCGACCATCGCTCACTGTTTTTCCTCGCAGGAGAGCTTGCATCGATTTTGTCAACAGTGCATTGATTTTTCTTCTTTTCTCGCCTCGTTCTCCCTCTGTTTGCCAGAGCTGTCTGAGGGAAAACACTAGCAAAGCTCATCCTCCAGAGAGCACGCTAGCTTCTTTTCCTGATGACCGAAATATATCAACTGTCTAAAATTGGAATTGAAAAAACTTTCTTTCAGAAAATGACAAAAAGAGAAAAAAAAACCTTTTCAGGATGTTCTGTCATGTCAGATGCTGCTGCGTCATTGTGTAGTTGTATAGAATAGTTCAATTTCTGGATCGTGATTGGTCAGGGGGTGTTGATGTGTTTTCTTTACCTACTGCAAGGGTCCCCAAACTATGTGCCGCCCTACATTTGGAACAATGCCAGAGACATATTGTGAACAGTTTAAATCTGTTTTACTTATAACAGTATATCTGTATTTAATCATCAAGTTTGGCTTTGAACTAAACTGTGAGACTGCACGCTGCACGGAGAGTGCTCGATTTATTATTTATAATTTATTCATTATATAAATATGTTTATTCAGGAAATATTCAAATTTAGCACATTTTCATAATTCAGTATGGTAATTACATTTTTTTTGGTAATAAAGTTCAGTACTATTTCACATGGAATATTATGTTTGATTTTTCAGTATCAATTTTCAAAACTCTCGGTTGATAATCGTTATCGGCGAACGTAGCTATCCGTATCGGTAAAATCCACTATCGGCCGACCGCTAGTTATTAACGTATTCTAATTATTTGTCTGATTCACCCACCAACCACATGCATACATAAGTCACTGTTTTGATTTCAACAGTAATGAATCTGAAAAATTATTTTGATAGTAATAATGTTCTTTTAATAAGCTAAAAAAGTGACACTCACGTGTCTGTAGGGTAAAGAACAAATAAACTAATCCAGCATTAGGAGGTCAAATAAACACATTTAAAATCATCCTAAAATCCCCACAGTAACACTGGTAGTCACTCCGGCCCGTGTCTCAGAAACAAGTTTGAGGACCGCCGATCTAATGATTGCCCTCAGTCTGATACGTTATGGTTTCTATAGCAACAGCACCTTCACAGGGAGGCGTACGGCGGACGTTGTGATGAGTGAGAAAGGAGAAATGTGTTTATGTAGCATGTATGGAAAGAGTCTCTAGTTCCAGTGGGTTTTAAGGGTCAGAAGCCAGTGAGGGAACGATGAGTTATAGCTGCTATAAACTAAGCGACAACCAGAACAATCCATAAAGTGTTCATTCCTTTAAAGTGGGTGTGTTTGAGTTCATATGAAGCTCATATGTTCATACTACAAACAAACCATCCTTCACTACTTCCATGAAAGAATGATTAGAAAATGTGGCAGGTTTGTTTGGAGGAGTGTGTTCTATCCATCCTCATGAGAAGAAGACCCCTAGATCTTTAGGTGCATGGTGTTTCGAAAGTAGAAGGTGTAATTACTGTAACACTTCTGTGAAAGATTTTTCTTCCACAGAAAATAAATCGTGCCGCGTGCGGAGGCGTGTCTCGAGCGTCTGTAGCGAGTTTGGAGAACATAAAGAACACGGCTGCTTTTAGCTCAAAAGTGTCTCCTGCGTTTGGCAGGAGGCTGTTAGTCCTGTCTCCGTGCAGAGGAGGACAGCGGCGTGTCTTCGCCTGTCAGAGCAAGCTAAAGCTGTAAGCTGTATTTAGTCAAAGACGGACCCTGAATAGTGTTTACTTCCTGTCTGGAGTCAATGGTTCTATTGTTAGAGGCTGATGAGGGGTGTGGAAAAGCAGAACTTTCTCTCCACTCTCCTGTGTAGGCTTTACTTTATTCTCGGTTGAATGACATTTCTGGAAATTTTCCTACCTCAGGAGGAAAGACTCATTTAGGACAAACACCTCAGCAGCTGATTAAATAAACCCTCCACCGCCGGTGATTGGCACAACAGTGTCAGGATGCTGAAAAGGTTCCTCCTGGCCGAAGCAGACATTTGTTATTCTTGCTAAATTGGCCGAGGGCACTCGCTCGAGTGTTTAAACGTCTCTGTTCGTGTCGAGATCATTAAGCGGCTCCTGTCTAGACGGCAACATCTTCTCTTTTTATTGATCAAAGTGCTGTTAGCAGCAGACCGAACACCGCATCCTCTCTGACTCAGAAGCGATGCAGCACTACAAAGCACAAAATAACGCAGCTCAGGAAAATTGCTTTTAAAGAAAATAATGCAGAGTGGGGTTTGGTGGACTGCTTACAAATTTATAATGGCAGCTATCTTGGTTCAAATGCAGAGCGCTTAATGCTGAAACCACTCCAAACCAAGCCGATGAAACGAGGATAAAAAGAAGCCCAAGAACGAACCAACATAAATCACTTTGGCGCTGGCTCCAATGCTAGTCGCTTAACAGAAACACTAATCTTAATGGCATTATGTTGTGTACTGCTACACACATTACTCCTCTGTTATTGTGGCCCAGGTTCCATTCGCTAGGCGCTACATTGCAGAGCTCAGGCTAGTAAACATTATCCTACAGCTACTGTCATTCCAACCAAAATTACATTTATGGACCCAGAAATATCTGGTGATCTTCTTTTTATTGGGGCCATTTTGGCTCACACTTACTATTTCTTACATCACATTTATTCAGATGTGTGATCTTTGACTTTTCTTTACTAAAATTAAACAATATTAGGTTCCACATGACTCTAGTAAAACTTTAAAAAAGGAAAATATTTAGGAAGCCTGAGAAAGTGAAATCATGTAAAGAAAAATTTTGAACTAAAGAACTGAGGACAACACTTTAGGTCCTGGTGACATCTGATGGTGAGAATCCTAAGAAACTAGTGGGTCCTTTGTTCCCTTGGAGCTTAGAAATTCGGAAAAAAGATCCTATGACCATAGGAAGAGAGTGTCCTAAAACCATTGTACCAGTGTACAATATATTCTGATCATAGAGCCCTAAAAAACAGTCAGAACATCTAACCTTCAGAAAACAGAACCTTGGTAAAGTAGGAACTTAGGAACAGGGTCCTGAGAACCTAGTGGACTTGGGACATAGAAAATGGTGAACATTAAGCCCTGGCTACATGGGCACGTGGGGAAATGATCATAAGATCTTTTGAAAACTTTCGGAAACATTGAAGCTTTGGGACAAAGTCACTGAGAAACAGAAGACTGAAAACCTTATATCTGGAGATTAGGACATGTGGACTGAGAACACAGAAACTCTCAGATTTTATCCTGACATAGACTTTTCTTTCCCCATTGCAGTGCCATCATGGGCCATTGTGGCCATTGCCTTCGTGGCCGTGGTCCTCGTTGTGTCCTGCTGCTTCTGCATCTGCAAAAAGTGGATATTCAAGAAGAAGAACAAGAAAAAGGGCAAGGACAAGGGCAAGAACGCCATCAACATGAAGGACGTGATGGACGGAACCAAGACGGAGGTAAACACACACACTCTCGCAGCATAGTGCTGCCGGCTTTGCCTTGTTTTAATCATGCATGAGGACAAGTTCTTCTAGCGTTTTCTATCAATAACATGTATTTAAATGCTATTTGAAAGTATTTAGATGAAATCTGCTCTCAAAAATGCACTGAGAAAAAAAAATCCAATGTCTTAATGCTTGACTGCTGACTTTAATTACAGGATTGAAACCCTGGCATGGTAAATGGCACAAAAAGAGTAACAAGCCTGCTTTCTGTTAGCTAAACATATACATCTTTACGTTCTGTACCTTTCTGTTTGGGTTTTTTCTTTCTTTCTTTTATAGTGCTGCATATAATTATTGCTATACTATGAAGTGGGATTGACCCGGAGAAATGACAGTAGCTAATTAGTGCTGGGGGAGTGAGAGCAATAACGAGGCTCGCCCCCTTTCTTAACAACGCACTCGCAAATTATAACAGCATAAATTGTAACAGCGGCACTCTGACCTCGCTTTGCATACTAATTGACGTATAACACACTCTACAACACACTTTTAAATGAATAAATGACAACGTCGCCTTCATTTGCCGTGTAAGAAGTCGGGAGGCCTGGAATCACTTTAACTCAGATCCGGCAATTGAGGACACACACTTTAAAATTCACACACACACATTGGCATTGATGGTATTTAATTAAACACGTCTTTGTCAAGAACATTAATTGAGTTCCAATACTGGTTTAAAGACATCCAAGGACTCTGGGAATATAGGAGAAGGAAGGATTCAGGACTTTGAGGATGTAGGGCATTTGGAAATATATAGGACCCTAAACCTTCAGAACTTTAAAGATGAGTTTAGTGTTTTAGCCATTAGGGAATATACGGCCCAAAAAGGATTCAGGACTTTAAATATTTAGAACATTGGAATTAAAGGACCCTGTAAATATTCAGGACTTTAAGGCCTTTTAACGTTTTGGGAAATTCAGTACCCTGGAAGGATTCAGGTCTTTAAGGATTTAAGGGCTTTTTATTATAGGATCGTTGAGGGATTCAGCACTTTGAAGATTTCGAGCATTGGGAATACAGGACCTTGTAAGGATTCATCTTTTTAAGGATAAGTTTTTTAGGGGGATGTAGGGTCCTGGAAGAATTCAGAGTTTTAAGGATGTGGGAAGATAGAAAATTTATTTTGGGGTTTTAAATTTTGTTCCCTAGAAAGATTCAGGACTTTGAGGATGTTGGGAGTTCGAGAACATAGGGCCCTGGAGCAATTCATGATTTTGAGGATTTATGGGGTTTTTAATAATTTTAGGATTGTTGAAGAATTTAGAACTTTGAAGATTTAGGGCACTGGAATTGCAGAACCCTGAAAAGATTCTGGACTTTAAAGATATTAGTTTTTGGGGGGAAATTCTGTTCCTTGGAATGATTGGAGACTTTGAGGATGATTTTTTGGGGGAATATAGGGCCCTGAAAGGATTCAGGACTTTAAAGATGCAGGATGTCGAGAATATACGACTCTGAATTTGTGAAGTTACGGCTTAATAAATGTAAGAATATGTAAATTTAGGACTTTGGCTATTTCACCCAAGCGGAAGTGAACAAGGTTGAAGATAGTATTAGAACGAAAACCCACAATAAATCAGAGATACACTTTTCACATTGACATCATGAGCGATAATCGTTGTGACTGTAATGCGTGTTAGAGTAAGAGCTTGGTCATTTCTCCTGGAGTTCCCATACACATGTGTTTTGCCCTGTGTGTTTGTGCGGTGTGTTTTAATTTGTGTTTCTTCCTTCTATGTCCTTCCTTATCTGTGTTTTGATGACTATTCGGGATTGGCACTGGCGGTAGGTTCCTAATTGCTGTTGGATCTTCTTTAGCCTGCTGCGATGATATTGTTTAGCCTCTTGAATTAAAGCCTTAGTGAGAAATGTATAATTCTGCATTAACGTCTATCTGCACTATATATGTGTGTAACTGTGAGTACGCACATATATACCTATAAATATATACACATGAATGAATTTAAAGCATTTGGGTTACGCTTGGACGAGGCTGAACCACATTGATTTCTGATTGAGGGTTTTTTCTGAATGTTGTTGGAGCTGTTTGGATGTAGGTTTTGTAGTCGCAGCCCTTCATTTCATCCACTTGAACTTTCGACTCTGACAATTCGTCCAGCGGGAAAATACCACTCGACTCATTAGCCGTACAAATTATGTAGAAAGCTTTTTCACAATGACCGGCCTGATCTTTAAATTCTCCAGACACTCTTTTTTTTAAATCGCACTTCTTTCTCGAGGCTTTTAAAAGGTCAAGGGAAAGATCACAGAAGATAGCAGATGATCAGGCAAAATCTTTCATAGCGTTTCATCAAGTAACTGCGTTATTATGCGTAAGGAACGTAGTAACCTTTCAGCAGACTTCCATTTGTTTGGCAGATGCTTTTATCCAAACGGACCTGTGACTGAGGACAAAACCAAGAAAATGTCCAAACTGGTCAAATGTAGTCTCAGACTTTTAACCAAACATGTTTTTTCTATTTTTAATCTTTATTCTGGAACTATGAGGCCCAATATCTGCAATTCTTCTATTTAAAAAAGGTCCTTACACAGAAGCAGGAAGTAAAGCTCAACATGTTTCTTCTGGAACTGGAAAGTTCCTGAGCTTTAGTTCTTCATCACCCTCAACACTGACTCTGGTTGGTTCAAAGACCTGGGATTTGAACCATCTGGTTAAGATCAGAGAACTTTCTGCTTAGTCGTTCTAACGTGCTAAAATCTATGATTGGATACTTGTTTTTCTTATTTGTTTTCTATGTCAGAGGGGAGCTAATGAAGATTTTCCTTGTCTTGTCAAACAAATGAACAGGAAATCAATTTGTGAGCAACTTCACTGCAAACCTGCAGAAGAATAATGTGAACTGGGTAATAATTGCAGCTCGGACATCCAGCATGAAGTCCTGAAGGAAAATCTTAATTAGCTGTTAAGGTCAAACTGGAAGAACAGAAATCAATTTGGTTCAGTCTTTTGCTCTCACAAAATATGAACCTGACAGCTGATAGGACGGCCCCATGTTCGTTACCAGCCCTTTTCTCATTTTTTTTTTATCTTTATTCTTTTTTTACCACGATTTGCTAGCATGATGCGAAGGGGTCAGGGGTCAGTAAGAAACCTGTTGTGGGGAATGAGAATGC
This sequence comes from Silurus meridionalis, assembly GCF_014805685.1. Classification (NCBI taxonomy): domain Eukaryota; kingdom Metazoa; phylum Chordata; class Actinopteri; order Siluriformes; family Siluridae; genus Silurus; species Silurus meridionalis. The sequence continues at coordinate 1,576,078 of NC_060901.1, forward strand.
CATGCATGCTTTACTGACATGTCTAGCGTAAGATAGAGGTCTTTTCCACACTGAATGAGAGTTTGAGCACGTTTTCAGCCCTCGCACTTCAGACTAGCCAGAAAGGAACGATCGCACTCTTACACCACACACCACATCCCTTCTTCTGAGTTTTATCCCCCATGCCTGAAACATTCACCAAAACGATTCTGATCTGCTTCTAGAAGCTTGAATTCCCAAAATGCCTGCTCCCCCATTACACTCATCCTTTTTGCTAATCATTTGACGATTGGTTTGATCTTCTCTATATCTGGGCTGCGCTAATAGAGTCACCCAAAAAAAAAAGCAATGCTTCTGGGGGATGGGATGGGGGTCCACGGTTTGGGGTTGAACTCCATCACCCAGCATGTTGTGGTGTTGATTACTGTGGTGTTTTAAGTGCTCGATCCCTTTAAAAGAGGTTTATACAGGAGACCATGGCTTGGCGACTCAGCTTCAGGAAATGGGGTCAAGCGGACTGACTCTTGGTGGATGTCTCCTTCAGGCTCTGAAGGACGAAGACGAAGTGGAGACCGGACTCTCGGAGGGTGAGAAGGAAGCCGAGCCTAAGGAGCAAGAAAAACTGGGCAAATTACAATACTCACTGGATTACAATTTCACCGAGAACACGGTAAGAGTCCTTCAGGGTTGCGTCTCACTGTGTTTGTGAAGGAGTGGTGTTATATTCTCACTTGTGATCATGAAGAAACTAAAAGCTCCCCTTGCATGAGTACTGTTCACAAAGATCACTCAAACAGAAGATCTCCTGAAGAACATTAGGACTGTGGAGCATCTAACACACACACAGAACAAACCACCTACAGTACAGTCTCCATCAGTGCACTGACTTTCTGAAATACAAAGTGTTCCTGCATTTAGCAAAAAATGGATGGATGGATGGATGGATGGATGGATGGATGGAAAGATGGATGGATAGATGGATGGATGGATGGAGGAAGGATGGATGGATGGATGGATGGATGGATGGATGGATGGATGGATGGAGGAAGGATGGATGGATGGATGGATGGATGGATGGATGGATGGAGGAAGGATGGATGGCAGACAGATGGAAGGATGAGTTATAGATGTATGTATATATATATATTGATTAGATTGACAGAATAGGGAATAAGACACTCGTACTTCACTGTGAAACATTCAAACCATATAAACGATCGAGTATGAAACAGGAAATGAAAGGATGAATCCTCCTGCACTCGTGTCCTCCATCACAGTCTCATTAATCTCATCATCTTCAGGTCCCAGATCAGAAACATTCATACTGAGATTTCCAGATGATTTTACAAACAGTGAAAAAACTTTTTAAATCAAATCATGATCCAAATAAAATCATTTTTGGATCAGATTCATTTTTACTGAAATCCTGCTTCAGTCTGAACCTCACAGCACTCGATCCTGATCTACTCAGAGCTCCAGCATCAGCATGACCCAGATTCATGTCACATACATACACACACGCACACACACACACACACACACACACACACACACACACACATGCACACATGCACACATACACAATGATTTCCATTTTTCAGCCTGCAACTAGAACCAATAATAAGAAAACTGGAGTAGATGAAAGAGGATGGAGGGATGAGGTAGATGAGTGAGGAGGATGGAGGAATGAGGTAGATGAGTGAGGAGGATGGAGGGATGGGGTAGATAATTGAGGAGGATGGAGGGATGAGGTAGATGAGTGAGGAGGATGGAGGAATGTGGTAGATGATTGAGGAGAATGGAGGGATGAGGTAGATGAGTGAGGAGGATGGAGGAATGGGGTAGATGATTGAGGAGGATGGAGGGATGGGGTAGATGATTGAGGAGGATGGAGGGATGGGGTAGATGATTGAGGAAGATGGAGGAATGTGGTAGATGATTGAGGAGGATGGAGGAATGTGGTAGATGATTGAGGAGGATAGAGGATAGGTTAGATGATTGATGATGGAGGGATGGTGTACATGATTGAGGATGATAGAGGGATGAGGTAGATGATTGAGGAGGATGGAGGGATGGGGTAGGTGATTGAGGAGGATGGAGGAATGAGGTAAATGATTGAGGAGGATGGAGGGATGAGGTAGATAATTGATGATGGAGGGATAGTGTACATGATTGAGGAGGATAGAGGGATGAGGTAGATGATTGAGGACGATGAAGGGATGGGGTAGATGATTGAGGAGGATGGAGGGATGTGGTAGATGATTGAGGCGGATGAAGGGATGGGGTAGATGATTGAGGAGGATGGAGGGATGTGGTAGATGATTGAGGAGGATGGAGGATGGGGTAGATGATTGAGGAGAGTGGAGGGATGTGGTAGATGATTGTGGATGGAGGAATGGGGTAGATGATTGAGGATGATGGAGGAATGGGGTAAATGATTGAGGAGGATGAAGGGATGGGGTAAATGATTGAGGTGAGTGGAGGGATGTGGAAGATGATTATGGAGGATGGAGGGATGTGGTAGATGATTGAGAAGGATGGACGGATGTGGTAGATGTTTGAGGAGGATGAACGGATAAGGTGTGATTAATTCTCCTGCTTGTGTCAGAGGAACATCTCAGGAACGAGCATCTCTGCGGGTCACACTGCAGCACAGACGAGAAATAAATGGTTTCCAGTGTGAGAAATGTCTCAG